>NC_138771.1:661372240-661534740 GCF_965119305.1 Pelophylax lessonae
TTCTTCCTGTTTAATAGCTGGATAGGACCCCTCTGATTGTTGGTGTATGCCTCACAGTGAACCATGTAAAAGATGGAATAGACTAATGGTGCAGTATCTCAAATCAGGTTTTAATAAAAAAAGGTTGAAAACACTTACAGCAGTAGTCTTGTATAGTGCATAAATAGACCAAGGGATGAATGGGAGCCACGGCCGCCTGCAGCGCGGACCGCAGCGATGTGTGATGACGATGTGGCGCTCCTCTCTGACACGTTTCCTCCTAATGCGGACGTCAAGCGAGACAGGAGATGGCGCGCATCGTCATTTCCGCCCTTTAATACGAGACATATGCGAGGGCTTCCGGTGTCTGCAGAGTATGTAATGCTGAACCGGAAAGGACATATCGGATCCATCCGGAATGTTGTCAGCTGAGTGTAAATGGCCAATACTGTTTTTCTGTTGAGTAAATACCCCGCACTTAAGTAAAATCTTAATACTGTATTTTGGGCTAAAATTAAAACAGAATCAAACTAGCAACATACATTGGACTAGATAACCCGGAAGTGATCTCTCGCAAGGGTCTCAAAACTTAAAATTGCAATATGACCTAAATCACATGTGCATATATAAGAGATACATAATAAAATAATAATCAATTTTATTACATAACAACATATTTAAAATTCAACCCCAGGAAAAATCCTATTTATTCCACATGGGCTAATAATGTAACTGGTGGAATAAGGGGCATTTTGTACCAACATACCTAACTGGTATAATCAATATCTAAGTGCCGGTTCACACTATAGCGTGTGCGGCGATCGCATGTAATATCGGAGTGCACTGCTCCTTCATTACATGCGATCCTGTGCGAACTATCAGATCGCACTGAGATATGCGATCAAGCTGGGGGTGTCGTTAACATTTAATTGACACCCCCTGCGTAATGCGGGAACAGGCTTCAAATTCGCAGCCTTCCCGCATCGTACAAGTGTGACCATGCACTAAAATTTTAATTAAAATTAATATATATATATATATATATATATATATATATATATATATATATATATATATATATAAATCACATCCTTGTCTCCTTAAAATAAAATTAAAAGGTTAATAGTGAACGAAATAGATTATGTATCATCCAGAATTGGCAAATATGTTGATTTTTTTCTGCAGCCGCTTGTCCAAAATACACCTGCTTATCTCAAAGATACCTCTCAGTGTATCAGGGAAATTACCCAAGTAGAGGTTGAAGGGAACATGTTATTGGTAACTGCCGACATCACATCTTTATACACATTCCACAGGACTTAGGGTATGAGGCTGTGAGTGCGTTCCTCGAACAAGCTCACTAGATTCCTCTGAAGCAACGGAAGTTAATTTTAGAACTACTCACATTCGGGATGGAGCACAACTATTTTTATTTTGGCAACCAATTTTTCCTCCAAAGAAGAGGTGTGGCGATGGGGGCGAAATTTGCCCCCAGTCTCGCCAACCTCTTCATGGCACTCTGGGAGGATAGGAATATCTTTTCAGAAAAAATATATGAATTGTTTTTTTGGCGTCGCTATATCGATGATGCCCTGTTCATTTGGAGAGGTACTGAAGCGACTCTTCACCGATTCATGGAAAATCTTAACCAAAACAGTTGGGGTATCAGATTTACTTACTTGTACAGTTTATCTTCAGTATGTTATCTAGATCTGATCATTTCCAGAATAAGCACAGGTTTTCGTACCAGTTCATATCACAAACCAACGGACAGGAACGGCTTCATTTCTATCGACAGTTGCCATCATCCCGCATGGCTACGGTCTATACCTAAAGGTCAATTTAGGAGGATCCGACAAAATTGTTCTGAAGTTGCAGAGTACCAAGTACAAGCACAATCTCTGAAAAGGCAGTTTGTTGAAAAAGGATATGATCCATATTCATTGGAGAATGACATGCATGAGATAGAACAATATAAACAAGAGGAACACATCATCCCCCGTACTGACGATGGTCAACAGAAAGTGAAGAAAAATTTTGATTTCGCCTTTCTCACTCAATTTTCCAGTCATTACAGGTGGATGAATTACGTGTTCTGTAAACATTGGGGAATTTTACAGCAAGATAGGATATTGGGACGATTTCTCCCCACAAGGCCCCCAATGATCTATAGCATGGGTGTCCAACCTTTTGGCTTCTCTGGGCCACATTGAGTGTAGAGAAATTTTCTCTGGCCGCATATTAAATATATACTATATTTAAGGTATATAAGTAATAAAATGCTGCCACGCCCTTCCAACGCCGCCACACCCCCCCCCCGCATTAATTTAGCACAACTAGAGGATGACCAAATGAAATGTAATCAGAATACAGTGGTTTACTTCTTCTGAGTGATAATAAAAGGAACACTCTAACCACCATGACCACTTCAGTGATTTGAAGTGGTCATGGTGGTAGGAGTCAGAAACACTGCACATGCTCCCCTCCCCCCTCTGAGGCAGCCTCTGCCTACCGTTAGTTGGAAGTGCTGTGGCCGTGCTCCCCGACCCGGCTTCCTTCCTCCCCAGCAAAAAAAATAAATTGTCAGGGGGCAGTGGGCCGCATTGCCTGAGGTTCCGGGCCGCATGCGGCCCTCGGGCCGCAGGTTGGACATGCCTGATCTATAGGAAGGCGAGGAACCTTAAGGAGATTATAGCAAGTACCCTTATAGACCAACCATCTGTCCCAGTACTATTTCCCAATCTTAAAGGCTACTTCCCTTGCAGGAATTGTAACCTATGTCGGAACTCCATAACATTGAAAACCAATTCCTTTAAATCCACCGTTACGGAGGTGGAATATCCGATTAAGGATTTTATCACCTGCCACACTAAGGGTGTAATTTTATCTTCTGACTTGTAGCTGTAAGCAACAATATGTCGGTAGAACGATTAGGGCAGTGAATATTAGAATAGGAGAGCATTTAGCTAATATTCGCAAAGGTTTTCCTGGACACAGCTTATCCCAGCATTTCTCCTCTCATCATAAGAATCATAATAATTTGGAGGTAGTTGTGATAGAAAAATACACCCCCCACTGGCGTGGTAGCAATATGAAGAGATCTATATCCAGAAGGGAAACGTTCTGGATTTATGAACTCAAAAGCTCCCGCCCTCGAGGACACAACGTCGAATGGGACATAAATGCATTCATAAATAATAGCTAAATGTTCCATTTACATTTACCACTGGTTAGTTCTGGTCAGTTATTCAATTTTTCTCTCTAAGTTCCAGATTGTAATGCCATTTTAATATTACCAATTGGTTTCATATGCTCTTCTTTTAATTTTATTTTAAGGAGAAAAGGATGTGATTTTATATATCTTTTAATTTTAATTAAAATTTTAGATATTGATTATACCAGTTAGGTATGTTGGTACAAAATGCCCCTTATTCCACCAGTTACATTATTAGCCCATGTGGAATAAATAGAATTTTTCCTGGGGTTGAATTTTAAATATGTTGTTATGTAATAAAATTGATTATTATTTTATTATGTATCTCTTATATATGCACATGTGATTTAGGTCATATTGCAATTTTAAGTTTTGAGACCCTTGCAAGAGATCACTTCCGGGTTATCTAGTCCAATGGACGTTGCTACTTTGATTCTGTTTTAATTTTAGCCCAAAATACGGTATTAAGATTTTACTTAAGTGCAGGGTATTTACTCAACACAAAAACAGTATTGGCCATTTACACTCAGCTGACAACATTCCGGATGGATCCGATATGTCCTTTCCGGTTCAGCATTACATACTCTGCAGACACCGGAAGCCCTCGCATATGTCTCGTATTTAAGGGCGGAAATGACGATGCGCGCCATCTCCTGTCTCGGTTGACGTCCGCATTAGAAGGAAACGCGTCAGGGAGGAGCACCACATCGTCATCACACATCGCCGCGGTCCGCGCTGCAGGCGGCCGTGGCTCCCATTCATCCCTCGGTCGGTTTATGCACTATACAAGACTACTGCTGTAAGTGTTTTCAACCTTTTTTTATTAAAACCTGATTTGAGATACTGCACCATTAGTCTATTCCATCTTTTACATGGTTCACTGTGAGGCATACACCAACAATCAGAGGGGTCCTATCCAGCTATTAAACAGGAAAAAAGGAGGATATCGATAGTGGATGATTACCTACGAGCAGATAAATGTGTTCTTTCTGGTAAGAGGCTTCCCCTCTCGGAGAGGAGATAAGAATTCCATTCGATTCCTTCCTTCACCTGAGCACTTGGATTTGTATATTATCACGCCCTAACACACATTTCCTTTGGTAAGGGAAGCCAGTCTTTAAGTGGTGATGGGATATCTGCACAATTTTCTTTTGTGAAGCTGAAGCGAAGTTGCATTCAGTATCAACACAGACTATTTTGGACTTTGTTTCACTGTTCACCTATATTTTGCATGCACATTTGTTTTATATTTTACCAATCACCATCTATGTACATTAACTCACCTGGTATGTTTGGTCACAGGTTCACAATAGTGAATAGGTGGATATCTATTGTGATATCTCACTATGAGACTTACTTGAGTTGTGATTTTTCACCGGAGTGTTATCACATGGTTTTCTTTTGGAATATTACCAGGTTTGGTTTTTATTCTTTTTTTTTTATAAGTTTTAGCGCACCTGCTTATCATCTATCAATATAGCTGGAGGATTCCCAGGAGGCGGAACGTTTTTCATTTTTTCTATTTTACGGAAGTGGTGGGCGTCGTGGTTGACCGTAGATTTACATCGAGGTACACTGTGTTTTTTTAATTTTTTAATAAAGGACTTGTCAAAAACTGTCTCATGTGTTTATTTTCTTTTGTACACTTTTTTGTTGAATGGGTAGGGGTACTATGAATCTGGGGGCCCCTTTGTTAAACCAAAGACCCTGACGACCACAGCCCAGGGTTGTCAGGAAGAGGCCCTTGTTCCTATCAACATGGGGACAATGTGCTTTGGGGTGGGGGGGCAAAGCCTCCCCGCCCCAAAGTACCCGTTCCCCGATGTTTAGGGCATATGGCCTGGTATGGTTCAAGGGGGTTGCTCGCTCACCCCCCCCCCCCTTTCCTGACCTGCCAGGCTGCATGCCCGGATAAGGTTCTGATATGGATATTGGGGGGGGACCCTACTTTGTTTTTGTTTTTTATTTTGCTGTGGGGTTCCCTCTCCATATCCATACAAGACCCGAAGGGCCTGGTATGGACTAGAGGGGCATATTTTTTTTCAATAGCCTGGGTGCTGGCAATTGTAACCGCAAGTAATTTTAAATTGGACTTGACTAATTTTTTTTTCTAATTTTTTTTTTTCTTTAGAAATGTCAGTTTTGCTGCAGCAGGTTCTATGCATGCTACAGACGCACCACTTTACAGGCACATTAAGGGGACCCCCCAGGCACTATATTTAAAGGTATTTTTCCTTTTTATTGTTGCACTTTAAACATAAATCACTGCTCCTTGAAAAAATGATTGTTTTTATTTATTTTTTTATTGATACATGTCCCCCAGGGCAGTACCCAGACCCCCATGCTCCTTTTTTGGCCAATTACTTGCATATAAATGTCTTATTAAGCCTTCAAAATCGGCACTTTTGAGTTTTCCTGTTCGGCTCCCATAGACTTCAATAGGGTTTGGGTTAGAACATTTTCCCTGTTCGGGAGTTCTGCTGTGAACCCAACAGGGGGGTGTTTGGCCCATCCCTATTTACTAGTTATGGGTTATTACTCATTACGTTATCCCAAAGAGGTCAATGTTTTATTACTTCTTGTGCTTTCACATATCCGGTTTGGGTTTAGTTTTATCAAAGTCAGAGATTTATTCTTTTAAAATGTTAGAATGTTAATCTAACAATAATGCTACTTTGTGTAATACATTGTTGGGATTTTCCCTGATATCTGGATACACTCACTCGAAGGAGAGAATGGTCCCATCTACCCACAGCCAGGTACTGCTGTTCTGGAATTCCCTCTGCAGTCCAATCCAGTATGCGTCTTCTTCCAAGAAGGGCACCAGAGAATCCTGGTTTAAGGATGGAAAGTTAATTATCAGAAATATAACATTGGAAGAAACATTGTCACAGTTTTATCTAACTGCTATCTCCTGATTATTTTATTTATTTTTTATTCTCAAAGGAAAACTGGCCCCCAAAAAAATGAAATTATATATATATATATATATATATATATATATATATATATATATATATATATATATATATATATAATATAGGGCTTTTTTTCAGCGGGAAAGCGGGGGAACGCAGTTCCGGCACCTCCAGTCTGAATGTATGCAATGGCAAAGGGGTGCTGGGGTCAGTGGGGTGAGCTGAAGGGCCTATTAATCTATTGTTGCTGGGGTGAATCTATTGTTGCTGGAGGGCATTTTGTTGTCAGTGGGGCTATTGTTACAGTGGAGGATTTATTGTTGCTTGGGGGAACTATTGTTGCTGGGGGGGTATTGTTGTTGGGGAGGGTCTATAGTTGCAGGGGAGGATTTATTGGGGGGGGGATTGTTGCAGGGGAAGATTTATTGTTGCTGAGGGGGATCTATTGTTGGGGGGGTCTATTGTTGCTGATTCCAGGGGATCTATTTTACTGCTTTTCTAGTTATCATTAACAAATTCCATACAAGTGACCTAGAACCACAACATGATACTTGGTTCTGTATTCTATAAAAGGGGGGGGGGGGTATTGGTGGGTGATAGAGGGTGGAACCAAAGGACAGCGCTGTGAGGTGGGTAGGGGGTGAAGACAAGGGGTGACTCAGAAGAGGGGAGTACCTGCACCTATTCTTCTATTCTAAAGCCCTGTATATATACATTTTATTTTAGCTGTATATTTCTTGTTACTACCATAACCAACCAGCAAAGAACAACCCAACATAATTTTCTCCTACCGATGATTTCAGTGATACCACATATGTGTATGTCAGTTGTTTGTTCCTGTAGTACAGCCCAGAAACAATAGTACACATTTTGCTTCTTTTTTTTTTCCTAAAACACACTAACACTGATGCTAGCTTAAAAAATCTAACTGACCCTGACCTTTGACCCAAACTCTAACTCTGGCACTAACCTAGATCAAATCTTGATCTAGGTATATTTTTTTCTTTATTGTTTGTTATTTATATCTTTTTTTTTTTCCCTGAAAAGAAAAAAAAAAAAAGATACATTGTATCTTTCCTCTCCATTAACAGTGAGAGAGACACATGGGTGGGCTTCACAGTGTCTGATCAATGTGGTTGCCAATCAAAGGCAACCACAACAATCAGGGAACCCAAAACCAGGAGTTCCGTGTCCCGATCGTTAGTACGGGGCCCGCTGCTCTCAGTGAGACCCCGGGAGCACTAAGTGCGGCTCACTCCCAGCACAAAGGGAGATACACATACACAGTATCTCACAAAAGTGAGTACACCCCTTACATTATTTTAAATGTTTTATTCTATCTTTTCATGTGACAACACTGAAGAAATGACACTTTACTACAATGTAAAGTAGTGAGTGTACAGCTTGTATAACAGTGTAAATTTGCTGTCCCCTCAAAATAACTCAACACACAGCCATTAATGTCTAAACCACTGGCAACAAAAGTGAGTACACCCCTAAGGGCCCAAGGTGTCAATATTTTGTGTGGCCACCATTATTTTCCAGCACTGCCTTAACGCTCTTGGGCATGGAGTTCACCAGAGCTTCACAGGTTGCCACTGGAGTCCTCTTCCACTCCTCCCTGATGACATCACAGAGCTGGTGGATGTTAGAGACCTTGTGCTCCTCCACCTTCCGTTTGAGGATGTCCCACAGAGGCTCAGTAGAGTTTAGGTCTGGAGACATGCTTGGCCAGTCCATCATCTTTACCCTCAGCTTCTTTAGCAAGGCAGTGAAGTGTGTTTGGGGTTGTTATCATGTTGGAATACTTCCCTGTGGACCAGTTTCTGAAGGGAGGGGATCATGCTCTTCTTCAGTATGTCACAGTACATGTTGGCATTCATGGTTCCCTCAATGAACTGTAGCTCCACAGTGCTGGCAGCTCTCATGCAGCTCCAGACCATGACACTCCCACCACCATGCTTGACTGTAGGCAAGACACACTTGTCTTTGTACTCCTCATCTGGTTGCCACAACACACACTTGACACCATCTGAACCAAATAAGTTTATCTTGGTCTCATCAGACCACAGGATATGGTTCCAGTAAAGCATGTCCTTAATCTGCTTGCCTTTAGCAAACTGTTTGTGGGCTTTCTTGAGCCTTATCTTTAGAAGAGGCTTCCTTCTGAGATGACAGCCATGCAGACCAATTTGATGCAGTGTGCAGCATATGGTCTGAGCACTGACAGGCTGACCCCCCACCCCTTCAACCTCTGCAACAACGCTGGCAGCACTCATACGTCTATTTCCCAAAGACAACCTCTTGATATGACGCTGAGCACATGCACCCAACTTCTGTTCTGAGTGGAACCTGTCCTGTTAAACCATATGGTTTTGGCCACTGTGCTGCAGCTCAGTTTCAGGGTCTTGGCAATCTTCCTATAGCCTAGGCCATCTTTATGTAAAGCAACAATTCCCTTTTCCAGATCCTCAGAGAGTTATTTTCCATGAGGTGCCATGTTGAACTTCCAGTGACCAGTGTGAGAGAGTGAGAGTGATGACACCAAATTGAACCCACCTGACACCGGTGAAGAAAAATGGCTAATTGGGCCTAGTTTGGACATTTTTACTTAGGGGTGTACTCACTTTTGTTGCCAGTGGTTTAGACATTAATGGCTGTGTGTTGAGTTATTTTGAGGGGACAGCAAATTTACACTGTTATACAAGCTGTACACTCACTGCTTTGTGTACTAAGTGTATATTGATTGGTTTATTTATTGGTTATTGATTGGTTTATTGATTGGTTTGTGTGAAAGTTATACTATATACAAACTATGGTATATATACTTAATTTTTTTTCTTTAAGGACCCTTTCTCATGGGGCTGATCAGTTTTGATGTGCTCTGCTTGCTCAGTGGGAATCGTTCCATTGATCCCTGCTGAGCAGGCGGATGACAGGTCCGTCTCCACTCACTGTGCAGAGACAAACCTGTCAGAGTCCCACTCTCCTCTAAGGGGAGATTGGATGAAAATGGAAAGCCTCTCTTTTTTCATCCGATAAGATCCAATCCACTGGATGGATGGCTAATGTATCGCCATACGTCCGTTTTCAGTGGATCTTGTCGGATCAGATGCCCGGTGGGTGTCCGCTGACATCCGCCTCCCTATTGAGGTCAATGGGTGGCCCAGTCAGGTCCACCTGAAAACTGGACAGGGGGACCTGATCAGTACAATCATGTGAAAGGGGCCTTATACTAGTAATGTTGGTGAATAGCTACTAATAGGGGGGACTGTGATAGTACGGTGGGCAATCTGACACTAACTGACACTGGGTGGGAACTGATTTACTGACACTAATACTGTGATCATTGATAATACTATGCACTGTCACTGTAATAATGACACTGGCTGGGAAAGGGTTAACATCTTGGGGTGATCAAGGGGTTAGGTGTGTGCCTAACAATGTGTAATGTGTGCTGCTTGTTACTAAAAATCTATTTTTTCTTTTTCCCTGCTTTGCAGGGAGAAGAAACAAAGAGATGGTTCCCTCTGTACAGAGCTTTGTGTTGTTTGACAACACAGAGCTCTGGGCTGTGATTGGACACAGCCGATCAGCAGGTCCCAGCCATAAACCATTGGCTGGGACATGCTGGCAGAATCCCGCTGTGCCTAATTACAGTGGAAGTCAGTCGGGACGGGCCCTGAACCTGGAAAAAGGTAGTGATGTATAGATACGTTGATGTGCCTGTAGGAGCTACCTGTCCACAGTACAATGTGGTCCTAAATAGTGATGATCGAACTTTTGAAAAGTTTGGTTCGGCCAGAACACCCGAACTTCCCGGATTCCAGAACCCCATTGAAATCAATGGGACCCGAACTTCAGTAATCAAAAAACACAATTTTGAAGCCCTAAAACCCAATAAATTCCCCTAAAAAGTGCCTAGGGTTCTGGGTCATGCCCCAGGGACTGTTAATCACACAAAAAAAAGTTCTTAAAAATTGTCGTTTTTGATAGAAAGCCAATTATTGAAAAAATTATTGAAAAAAAAAATGATTTCTTTGGATTTAGTGTCTGGGGGGTCTAAAAAGTGTACCTGTGAAGTTTTAGCTCTGTAGCATGTCCAGAACCAGAAAAAAAAAAAATTTCTTAGAATTTTTAGTAGAGCAGGGATGTGGCTCCGCTACTTTCACACCTGGGCGTTTTTTGTTTCAGGCGTTTATTGGGCTTTTTTGTGGACGTCTTTGGAGGCAGGCATGACATCTGAACTTCTGTGTAGGGGTATATATACACACACACATATATGTATATATACACATACACACATATAGGTGTGAAAGGAGCGAAACCCCATCCATGCGCTAATGAAATTATTTGCAGGCGTATGGCTCCGCTCCTTTCACACCTATATGTGTGTATGTGTATATACTGTATATATATATATATATATATATATATATATATATATATATGTGTGTGTGTGTGTGTGTGTGTGTGTGTATATATACCCCTATACAGAAGATCAGATGTCATGCCTGCCTCCAAAGATGCCCAAAAAATGCCCAATAAACGCTTGCAACAAAAACGCCCAGGTGTGTTTTTTTCAGGCGTTTATTGGGCATTTTTTGGGCGTCTTTGGAGGCAGGCATGACATCTGAACTTCTGTATAGGGGTATATATACACACACACACACACATATATATATATATATATATATATATATATATATATATACAGTATATACACATACACACATATAGGTGTGAAAGGAGCGGAGCCATATGCCTGCAAACCTTTTTTATTAGCGCATGGATGGGGTTTCACTCCTTTCACACCTATATGTGTGTATGTGTATATATACATATATGTGTGTGTGTATATATATACCCCTACACAGAAGTTCAGATGTCATGCCTGCCTCCAAAGACGTACACAAAAAAGCCAAATAAACGCCTGAAACAAAAACGCCCAGGTGTGAAAGGAGCGGAGCCACATCCCTGCTCTGTTAAAAATTCTAAGAAAAATTATCTTTTTCTTCTGGCGGTCACCCTGACATGGATGAGTTCGATCACCCTGGCATAGCAGTCTGAGTCAGTTCACCCTAAACTACACTATGGTCACCCTGACACTTAACACTTTCCCTACAGAAACTAGATTATTGAATCTAACTATAGTGGTATATAGTACCTTAACTACCCTGCATATCCCTTTCCTCACACTAATAATTGCTAAATGACACTTTGAGGCAGGAGTAACAGAACTGCTTCCACTCTCTTCCACAGCCTCTCTATTACAGTGCTAGAGATTTGGCGGGGCTATGTTATATACTGGGGGGTGTATTCACTACTGATTGGCCTCTGGACCCCCTAGTCACTCCAATCACATTCCTAGCAGACTCCTGCCCCCTCAATTGGCTTTTCCTCACATTTCTGGTCCAATCACTGGCTTTTAAAGCCCAGTTCCTGTCCCATTGCATTTTCTGGTGCCGAATTCCAAACTTTTACCACAAAAAGTTTGGAATTCGGCCGAATTTCGAACAGCCAATGTTCGGGTCGAACCGATGGTCGACCCGAACCGTTCGATCATCCCTAGTCCTAAAATGGTTAAATCTTCTTTTTTAGGGCTTTTCTTCGCCCATTTTCACAAAAAAAAAAAAGTTCAAGCCAACACATGAGTTTCCATCACTCTAAAAAAAGCCCCCCACACACTTACATAATTAGTGTGTTTGTTGTCTACAAAACATTTACCAGGGATTGGAGACTTCATCCCTCCCGAGTCTCAATGAAACCTCTGGGTTCCAGGACCCAAACCAAGTTCTACCAACCATCGGGGAAACTGAACATTTTGCTTAGTGGTAACTTCATCTGAAGTCTTAACACCATAAATGACAAACCAACGCACTAGACCTGCGCACTACCGAAAAAATTGTTTTGTTTCCTTTTCTTTTCATTTGTTTCTTTCTTTTTTTTTTTGTTTATTGGATCATTCGTTATGATCGGCATTCTTTTTTTTTTGGATCATTCGGAACTTCAGATGCATTCATATTCATTCTGTTTCATTTGTTTAGATGTGGCATTCAGTACTTCGGATAATTCAAAACTTCTGATGCATTTGTAATAATTTATCTCTCACTCTCTGTGTCACAAGAGACTCACAAATCCAATAAAACAGTGTCACCGGCCCACCACACCCTTTCTCGACTATGGATGGAATGCAGTCTGACCCAGAAAAACATACAAAGTATTAAGGAACAAGCTTATTGGCCAGAAATAACACACTAACACTGCCCATCCAAAAATCAAATGAATCCAAATATATCTAACAGAAATATGAATGAATTTATCAATTATTTCTTTATATGTGCGCTTTCAGGTTTCCTTGTTTCAGATTTACGTTCTTTGGGATTTTCATTCAATCGGATTGAAATATTCATTAAACTCAAAGGTTGAATCCTTTTTTGTTCTTTGGGATTTTAGTTTTTTCGGATTTTAGTTCTTTCGGATTTTCATTCAATCGGATTAAAAGATTAATTAATCTCATAGGTAGAATCCTTTTTCGTTCTTTGGGATTTTAGTTTTTTCAGATTTTAGTTCTTTTGGATTTTCATTCTTTCGGATTAAAAGATTCATTAATCTCATAGGTTGAATAGTTTTTTGTTCTTTTTGTATTTTTGTATTTTCGGATTTTCGTTCTATCGGACTTTTGTATTTTCTAATTTTAGTTCTTTTGGATTTTCATTCTTTTGGATTTTCATTCTTTCAGATTGATAGATAAATTAAACTCATAGGTTGAATCGTTTTTCGTTCTTTGGGATTTTCGTTTTTTTTTCGGATTTTAGTATTTTCAGATTTTAGTTTTTTTTTATTTTAGTTCTTTCGGATTTTCATTTTTTCAGATTAAAAGATTCATTAATCTCATAGGTTGAATCGTTTTTTGTTCTTTCAGATTTTTGTATTTTCGGGTTTTCGTTCTCTCGGGTTTTCGTTCTTTCGGATTTTTGTATTTTCAAATTTTAGTTCTTTTGGATTTTCAATCCTTTAGGGTTTTCGTTCTTTCAGATTTCTGTTCTTTCAGAATAATAGATTTATTAAACTCATAGGTTGAATCGTCTTTCGTTTTTTGGGATTTTAGTTCTTTCGGCTTTTTGTTTCTTTTGGATTTTCATTCTTTTGGAATAATAGATTCATTAATCTCGTAGGTCGAATCATTTTTTGTTCTTTCGGGTTTTTGTATTTTCAAATTTTAGTTCTTTTGGATTTTTAATTATTTAGGGTTTCGTTCTTTCAGATTTCTGTTCTTTCAGAATAATAGATTCATTAAACTCATAGGTTGAATCGTTTTTTTTTGGGGGGATTTTAGTTCTTTCGGCTTTTTGTTTCTTTTGGATTTTCATTCTTATTTTTTGTTCTTTCGGATATTTGTATTTTCGGGTTTTCGTTCTTTTGTATTTTTGTATTTTTAAATTTGAGTTCTTTTTTATTCTTTCGGATTTTCGTTCTTTTAGTATTTTGTTCTTTCGGATTCTTGTATTTTCAAATTTTAGTTCTTTTATGTTCTCATTGTTTCGGGTTCTCGTTCTTTCAGATTTTCGTTCTTTCGGGTTTTCGTTCTTTCAGATTAATAATAATTAATCTCATAGGTTGAAACGTTTTCGTTCTTTTGTATTTTATTGTATTTTCGGGTTTTCGTTCTTTCCGATGTTCGTTCTTTCGGATTTTCGTTCAATCGGATTAAAAGATTAATTAATCTCATAGGTTGAATCCTTTTTCGTTCTTTGGGATTTTAGTTTTTTCGGATTTTAGTTCTTTCGGATTTTCATTCTTTCGGATTAAAAGATTCATTAATCTCATAGGTTGAATAGTTTTTGTTCTTTTGTATTTTTGTATTTTCGGATTTTCGTTCTATCGGACTTTTGTATTTTCTAATTTTAGTTCTTTTGGATTTTCATTCTTTTGGATTTTCATTCTTTCAGATTAATAGATTCATTAAACTCATAGGTTGAATCGTTTTTCGTTCTTTGGGATTTTAGTTTTTTTCGGATTTTAGTATTTTCAGATTTTAGTTTTTTTTTATTTTAGTTCTTTCGGATTTTCATTTTTTCAGATTAAAAGATTCATTAATCTCATAGGTTGAATCATTTTTTGTTCTTTCAGATTTTTGTATTTTCGAGTTTTCGTTCTCTCGGGTTTTCGTTCTTTCGGATTTTTGTATTTTCAAATTTTAGTTCTTTTGGATTTTTAATTCTTTAGAGTTTTCATTCTTTCAGATTTCCCTTCTTTCAGAATTATAGATTTATTAAGCTCATAGGTTGAATCGTCTTTCGTTTTTTGGGATTTTAGTTCTTTCGGCTTTTTGTTTCTTTTGGATTTTCATTCTTTTGGAATAATAGATTCATTAATCTCGTAGGTCGAATCATTTTTTGTTCTTTCGGGTTTTTGTATTTTCAAATTTTAGTTCTTTTGGATTTTTAATTATTTAGGGTTTCGTTCTTTCAGATTTCTGTTCTTTCAGAATAATAGATTCATTAAACTCATAGGTTGAATCGTTTTTAGTTTTTTTGGGGATTTTAGTTCTTTCGGCTTTTTGTTTCTTTTGGATTTTCATTCTTATTTTTTGTTCTTTCGGATATTTGTATTTTCGGGTTTTCGTTCTTTTGTATTTTTGTATTTTTAAATTTGAGTTCTTTTTTGATTTTTATTCTTTCGGATTTTCGTTCTTTCAGTATTTCGTTCTTTCGGATTCTTGTATTTTCAAATTTTAGTTCTTTTATGTTCTCATTCTTTCGGGTTCTCGTTCTTTCGGATTTTCGTTCTTTCGGGTTTTCGTTCTTTCAGATTAATAGAATAATTAATCTCATAGGTTGAAACGTTTTTCGTTCTTTTGTATTTTATTGTATTTTCGGGTTTTCGTTCTTTCTGATGTTCGTTATTTTGGGTTTTCTTTCTTTCAGAATAATAGATTCATTAAACTTCTAGGTTGAGTCATTTTTCGTTCTTTTTTGAATTTTAGTTATTTTGGCTTTTCATTCTGTCGGGTTTTCATTCTTTTGGATTTCCTTTTGGATTTCGGGTTTTCATTCTTTTGGATTTCCTTTTGGATTTCATGTGATCATGCCCCAGGGCTGTATAAGAAGCCGCACAGAGTGGAGCTGGCATAATCATAGGAGACATAATTGGAGGAGCACCGGGTTGGCAGTGGAGAAGACCAGAGGGAGAAGACCTGAGGAAGAATACCTGAGGAAGAAGACCAGAGGGCCTGAGGGAGAAGATCGGTGGAAGATTTTTAGTAAAGGACTTCTTAAAACTGTCTCTTGTCATTATTTACACTACACTGCCTTTTTTTGTGGTGAGTGGGTAGGGGTACAATGTACCCCATACCCATTCACATGGAGGGTGGGATCCGGGGGGCCCCCTTGTTATAGTGGGAGTCCAGATTCTGATAAGTCCCCTGTCCGCAGACCCCCACAACCACCGCCCAGGGTCGTCGGGAAGAGGCCCTTTTCTTTCGGGTTCTCGTTCTTTCAGATTTTCATTTTTTCAGGTTTTCGTTCTTTCAGATTAATAGATTAATTAAACTCATAGGTTGAATAGTTTTTCGTTCTTTAGGATTTTTTGTTCTTTTGGGTTTTATTTTGGGTTTTCGTTGTTTCGGGTTTTCGTTCTTTTGAGGTTTCATTCTTTTGAGGTTTTCATTCTTTCGAGTTTTCATTCTTTCGGGTTTTTTGTATTTTCAAATTTTTGTTCTTTTGGATTTTCATTCTTTTGGGTTTTCATTCTTTTAGATTTTCATTCTATCAGGTTTTCGTTCTTTTAGATTAATAGATTCATTAAACCCATAAGTTAAATCATTTTTCGTTCTTTCAGATTTTTGCATTTTCGAATTTGAGTTCTTTTGGATTTTTGATCTTTCAGGTTTTCTTTCACATTTTCATTTTTTTCAGGTTTTCGTTCTTTCAGATTAATAGATTCAGTAATCTCGTAGATTTAATAGTTTTTTGTTCTTTTTTGATTTTTGTATTTTCGTGTTTTCGTTCTTTCAGATTTTGGTTCTTGCAGCTTTTTCGTTCTTTCAGATTAATAGATTCATTAAACTTGTAAGCTAAATCGTTTTTCGTTCTTTCGGATTTTTGTATTTTCGAATTTTAGTTATTTTGGATTTTCGTTTTTTCGGGTTTTCGTTTTTTCTGACAAGTTGTTGTCGCACAAATTCGTCAAGAGTCTTTTTGTTAATTTGGATGCTCCTGAATGAATGAATAAGCCGAATTTCATCCAAAAACAAATTTGTAATGAAATGAATTGCACATGTCTACAATGCACAGCAAATGCGGGCATTGCTTGAATGGGTCACGTTCGGTGACGATACTGACCACCAAACATTATGGGTGCAATCGTTTTTGCCACAGACCTGAAGCCAAACATTCCAACAGCAGCATATGAACAACCCCGTTTTTTGCCCTTGGAGCTTAACGGAGGGCAAATGGAAGAGTGCTAAAAACACAACAGCAAACCAAAATAAATCGCTCCAACCCAACAGCAAATCTAAATGAGTCCTTAGTAGTGTTGAGCGAACACGGACTATATTATTCGTGTTCGTACCGAATAATTGTATTTTTGTTACCCGAACACGAACACGGACACTTTACTGTATATTCGGGTAAAAATCCGTGTTCGGTCGTTTTATTTCCGGGTTTTGCATGCTTTGGCGCTCTTTTCATGGCGGGCTTTCAACAGCCAATCAACAATCGTTTAACTGGTGTGCCTTAAGCCATCCCAGCCATGCCTGCAAATGTCTCAGTAGCTGTGATTGGCCGTCTGAAGCATGTGACCAAGTCTTTATAAGTTCGAGGCAGCCGCAGCGGCGTCATTATGCTGCTTAGATCAGGGACAGAGCACACATCAACGTGCTGGCTGCTGATTAGGGAAAGATAGGCAGGAAAAAACCATTTGTGTCCGGATAGAATTGAGGGACAGGTCGGAGTGTTTAGGCAGGGCGAGTTGTAGGCATTTTAGGGATAGAGTCTGCTGAATTATAGGGTCAGTGTGTTCTACAAACTACAATCGATATTGCTGTGTGGGGTGGGGTCTGCACTTAGTTCTCCTGATCTACGATCTCTTCTCAATCCTGTTAGGGACAGAGTCTGCTGAATTTTAGGGAAAGTGTGTTCTACAAACTACAATCGATATTGCTGTGTGGTGTGGGATAGGAGATAGGCAGGTGTCAGTGATCCACATCCATTTTTCTGTGTGTGGGCTGCAGTGAACACAATCTTTTTGGGGTGCAGTGAACACAATCCTTTTGGAGTGCAGTGAACAAAATCTTTGTGGGGTGCAGTGAACAAAACCTTTGTGGGGGTACAGTGAACACAATCTTTGTGGGGTGCAGTGAAGACAATCCTTGTGGGGTGCAGTGAAGACAATCCTTGTGGGGTGCAGTGAACAAAACCTTTGTGGGGTACAGTGAACACAATCTTTGTGGGGTGCAGTGAAGACAATCCTTTTGGAGTGCAGTGAACACAATCTTTGTGGGGTACAGTGAACACAATCTTTGTGGGGTGCAGTGAACAAAACGTTTGTGGGGTACAGTGAACACAATCTTTGTGGGGTGCAGTGAACACAATCTTTGTGGGGTGCAGTGAACACAATCTTTGTGGGGTGCAGTGAACAAAACCTTTGTGGGGTGCAGTGAACACAACCTTTGTGGGGTAGAGTGAACACAATCTTTGTGGGGTGCAGTGAACAAAACCTTTGTGGGGTACAGTTAACACAATCTTTGTGGGGTACAGTGAACACAATCTTTGTGGGGTGCAGTGAACAAAACCTTTGTGGGGTACAGTGAACACAATCTTTGTGGGGTGCAGTGAACAAAACCTTTGTGGGGTACAGTGAACACAATCTTTGTGGGGTGCAGTGAAGACAATCCTTTTGGAGTGCAGTGAACAAAATCTTTGTGGGGTACAGTGAACACAATCTTTGTGGGGTGCAGTGAACAAAATCTTTGTGGGGTACAGTGAACACAATCTTTGTGGGGTGCAGTGAAGACAATCCTTGTGGGGTGCAGTGAAGACAATCCTTGTGGGGTGCAGTGAAGACAATCCTTGTGGGGTGCAGTGAACAAAATCTTTGGGGGGTACAGTGAACACAATCTTTGTGGGGTGCAGTGAACAAAACCTTTGTGGGGTACAGTGAACACAATCTTTGTGGGGTGCAGTGAACAAAACCTTTGTGGGGTACAGTGAACACAAACTTTGTGGGGTGCAATGAAGACAATCCTTTGGAGTGCAGTGAACACAATCTTTGTGGGGTACAGTGAACACAATCTTTGTGGGGTGCAGTGAAAAAAACCTTTGTGGGGTACAGTGAACACAATCTTTGTGGGGTGCAGTGAACACAATCTTTGTGGGGTGCAGTGAACAAAACCTTTGTGGGGTGCAGTGAACACAACCTTTGTGGGGTACAGTGAACACAATCTTTGTGGGGTGCAGTGAACAAAACCTTTGTGGGGTACAGTGAACACAATCTTTGTGGGGTACAGTGAACACAATCTTTGTGGGGTGCAGTGAACAAAACCTTTGTGGGGTACAGTGAACACAATCTTTGTGGGGTGCAGTGAACAAAACCTTTGTGGGGTACAGTGAACACAATCTTTGTGGGGTGCAGTGAACAAAATCTTTGTGGGGTACAGTGAACACAATCTTTGTGGGGTGCAGTGAAGACAATCCTTTTGGAGTGCAGTGAACAAAATCTTTGTGGGGTACAGTGAACACAATCTTTGTGGGGTGCAGTGAACAAAATCTTTGTGGGGTACAGTGAACACAATCTTTGTGGGGTGCAGTGAAGACAATCCTTGTGGGGTGCAGTGAACAAAATCTTTGGGGGGTACAGTGAACACAATCTTTGTGGGGTGCAGTGAACACAATCTTTGTGGGGTGCAGTGAACACAATCTTTGTGGGGTGCAGTGAAGACAATCCTTTTGGAGTGCAGTGAACACAAACTTTGTGGGGTACAGTGAACACAATCTTTGTGGGGTGCAGTGAAGACAATCCTTGTGGGGTGCAGTGAAGACAATCCTTGTGGGGTGCAGTGAACAAAATCTTTGGGGGGTACAGTGAACACAATCTTTGTGGGGTGCAGTGAACAAAACCTTTGTGGGGTACAGTGAACACAATCTTTGTGGGGTGCAGTGAAGACAATCCTTTTGGAGTGCAGTGAACACAATCTTTGTGGGGTACAGTGAACACAATCTTTGTGGGGTGCAGTGAACAAAACCTTTGTGGGGTGCAGTGAACAAAACCTTTGTGGGGTACAGTGAACACAATCTTTGTGGGGTGCAGTGAACACAATCTTTGTGGGGTGCAGTGAACACAACCTTTGTGGGGTACAGTGAACACAATCTTTGTGGGGTGCAGTGAACAAAACCTTTGTGGGGTACAGTGAACACAATCTTTGTGGGGTGCAGTGAACAAAACCTTTGTGGGGTACAGTGAACACAATCTTTGTGGGGTGCAGAGAAGACAATCCTCTTGGGGTGCAGTGAACACAATCTTTGTGGGGTACAGTGAACACAATCTTTGTGGGGTGCAGTGAACACAATCTTTGTGGGGTGCAGTGAACAAAACCTTTGTGGGGTGCAGTGAACACAATCTTTGTGGGGTGCAGTGAAGACAATCCTTGTGGGGTGCAGTGAAAACAATCCTTGTGGGGTGCAGTGAAGACAAACAATCCTTGTGGGGTGCAGTGAACAAAATCTTTGGGGGGTACAGTGAACACAATCTTTGTGGGGTGCAGTGAACAAAACCTTTGTGGGGTACAGTGAACACAAACTTTGTGGGGTGCAGTGAACAAAACCTTTGTGGGGTACACTGAACACAATCTTTGTGGGGTGCAGTGAAGACAATCCTTTTGGAGTGCAGTGAACACAATCTTTGTGGGGTACAGTGAACAAAACCTTTGTGGGGTACAGTGAACACAATCTTTGTGGGGTGCAGAGAAGACAATCCTTTTGGGGTGCAGTGAACACAATATTTGTGGGGTACAGTGAACACAATCTTTGTGGGGTGCAGTGAACAAAACCTTTGTGGGGTACACTGAACACAATCTTTGTGGGGTGCAGTGAAGACAATCCTTTTGGAGTGCAGTGAACACAATCTTTGTGGGGTACAGTGAACAAAACCTTTGTGGGGTACAGTGAACACAATCTTTGTGGGGTGCAGAGAAGACAATCCTTTTGGGGTGCAGTGAACACAATATTTGTGGGGTACAGTGAACACAATCTTTGTGGGGTGCAGTGAACAAAACCTTTGTGGGGTACAGTGAACACAATCTTTGTGGGGTACAGTGAACACAATCTTTGTGGGGTACAGTGAACACAATCTCATACTTCTGAAGCTTTGAGGGTGCTGCCTGTTCTATACTCCTCCTCCTCCTCCTCATCCATCATTTTAGGTGTACAAACAATAGTAATTGGGGCCTAGTGTGCTTCTGTACGTGTGAAAAACATACACTTTTTTTGATCATATTTCCTATTCCGTTATTCAATAAAAACCTTTGGGGCTCAATTAAATTGCGGAATAGTCTGTGTCGGTACGTGTGAGATCCACCTTTCCAAGTTTTTGGGGTTCATCTCATACTTCTGAAGCTTTGAGGGTGCTGCCTGTTCTATACTCCTCCTCCTCCTCTTCCTCATCCATCCTTTTTGGTGTACAAACAATAGTAATTGGGGCCTAGTGTGCTTCTGAACGTGTGAAAAACATACACTTTTTTTTTATCATATTTCCTATTCCGCTATTCAATAAAAACCTTTGTGGCTCAATTAAATTGCGGAATAGTCTGTGTTGGTACGTGTGAGATCCACCTTTCCAAGTTTTTGGGGTTCATCTCATACTTCTGAAGATTTGAGGGTGCTGCCTGTTCCATACTCCTCTTCCTCATCCTCCCTTTAGGGTAGGAAAAAATTTAATCGGGCCTAGTCTGTGTTTGTACGTGTGAGATACACAGTTTTTTATCCTATTCCGCTATTCAATACACACCCTTTTGGTGTAAAAAACATTAAATTGCGGCATAGTTTGCATATTTGACTGTGAGATACACCCGTGCGATACTGTTGTTCTTTTGTTCCGCTATTCAATAAAGACCTTTCTAGGGCAAGATCTTAAATTTCAGAAATATGAGGAGAGCGTCAAATAGGGGCCGTGGCCTGGGTCGTGGTGGTGCTGCTGCTAGAGCTCCTGTTGCAAGGAGAGGACGTGTTCGATCTGTGCCAGCTACACGCACAAGTGAAACACCTTCCTCAAGTGTGAGTAGGCGACAGAACCTGCATCAGTATTTGGTAGGGCATCATACGCCTCTAGAAGTGATGAGGCCAGAACACAGAGAGGCGATAGTAGATTGGTTTGCTGCTGACAGTGCCTCCAGTTCCTTCACATTGTCTCCCACCCAGTCTACTGCAGAAAGGTCAGAGTTGGCACCTGCAGCCAATGTCCAACCGTCTTTCACCTCACCCCCTTGCAAATCAGGCAAGCAGTCTGAGCCCCAAGCCATAGAGCAGTCTCTTATTCTTTGTGAGGACTCTGTCAGCAGGGTTTCCCAGGGCCATCCACCTAGCCCTGCCCCAGAAGTGGAAGAGATTGAGTGCAGCGATGCCCAACCACTTATTTCTCAAGATGAGTACATGGAAGGACCATCACAGCACGTCTCCGATGATGACGAAACGCAGGTGCCAACTGCTGCGGCGTTCAGCATTGTGGAGACCGACAGGGAGGGCAGGGGTGAAGACTGGGTGGAAGATGATGTGGAGGACGATGAGGTCCTCGACCCCACATGGAATGAAGGTCATGCAGGTGACCTGAGTAGTTTGGAGGAAGAGGCGGTGGTCGCACAGAGCCACCAGCACAGCAGAAGAGGGAGCAGGGTGCAGAAGCGGAGCGGCCGTGCCCTAGACACTACGCCTGCTACTGCCCAACGCAGCAAGGGAACGAGCGCACCAAAGTCAGCTCAAAAGAGTTCTCTAGCGTGGAAGTTCTTTAGAAAATGTGCTGATGACAGGACACGAGTGGTTTGCACCCTGTGCAATCAGAGCCTGAAGCGAGGCATAAACCTTCTCAACCTGAGCACAACCTGCATGATCAGGCATCTAAGTGCAAAGCACGAGCTGCAGTGGAGTACACACCTTCAAAACCAAGAAACGTCTCTGGCTCATCCTGCTTCCTCTTCTGCTGCAGTCTCGGCCGCTCCAGCCACCTCTGTAGTCATACCGGCACCTGCCACCCCGCAAACAGACGATCTGTCAGCAACACCACCACCTGGGTCACCAACAACCATCTCCACAATGTCCCGTGGAAGCGTTCAGCTTTCCATCTCCCAAACACTTAAGAGGAAGAGGAAGTACCCCCCTACCCACCCGCGATCCCTGGCCCTGAATGCCAGCATTTCACAATTATTGGCCTTTGAAATGCTGTCATTCCGTCTGGTGGAGACGCCCAGTTTTAAAAAGCTTATGTCGGTGGCTGTCCCACAGTACGTCGTGCCCAGCCGCCACTACTTTTCCAGGCAAGCCATCCCTTCCCTGCACAACCAAGTGGGGGAAAAAATCAGGTGTGCACTGCGCAACGCCATCTGTGCCAAGGTCCACCTAACTACCGATACGTGGACCAGTAAGCACGGTCAGGGGCGTTATATCTCCCTAACGGCACACTGGGTAAATGCAGTGGCGGATGGGCCTGAGGCGGATAGCAATTTGGCACATGTCCTTCCACCACCGAGGATTGCAGGGCGCTTCAGTTTGCCTCCTGTTCCTAACTCATCCTACTCCGCTACCTCATCCTCTACCGCCTCCTCATCCGGACAGAGTAATGCCTTCACCACCAACTTCAGCACGGCCAGGGCTAAACGACAGCAGGCAGTTTTACAACTTGCCTGTTTGGGGGACAAACCACACACCGCGCAGGAGTTGTGGAGGAGCATGGAACAGCAGACAAATGAGTGGTTGCTGCCAGCGAGCCTCAAGCCCGGCCTGGTGGTGTGCGATAACGGGCGAAATCTCATAGCAGCTCTGGGCCTAGCCGGTTTGAAGCACATCCCTTGCCTGGCGCATGTGCTGAATTTGGTGGTGTAGAGGTTCCTTAAAAACTACCCCGATATGTCAGAGCTGCTGCAGAAAGTGCGGGCCGTCTGTGCGCACTTTCGGCGTTCTCACCCTGCTGCTGCTCGCCTGGCAGGGCTGCAGCGTAACTTCGGCCTTCCCGCTCACCGCCTCATATGTGACGTGCCCACAAGGTGGAACTCCACCTTGCACATGCTGCAAAGACTGTGCGGGCGGCAGCAGGCCATAGTGGAGTTTCAGCTGCAGCACGCACGCGTGAGTCGCTCTGCGGAACAGCACCACTTCACCACCAATAACTGGGCCTCCATGCGAGACCTGTGTGCCTTGTTGCGCTGTTTTGAGTACTCCACCAACATGGCCAGTGGCAATGACGCCGTTCTCAGCTTAACTATCCCACTTCTATGCCTCCTTGAAAAAACAATTCGGGCGATGATGGAAGAGGATGTGGCACAGGATGAGGAGGAGGAGGAGGAGGAGGATGAAGAGGTAACATTTCAAAGGCTTTCAGGGCAGTCATTCGCAAGGGGCTCAGAGGGTGGGTTCCTGCACACACAAACGCCAGGGACACAATTGTCCAGCAGGGGCACAGTTCTGGAGGATGAGGAGGAGGAGGAGCTGGAGGAGGAGATGGAACCATGTTCACAGCAGGGTGGCACCCAGGCCAGCTCATGGCCATCACTGGTGCGTGGCTGGGGGGATACAGAGGACACGGACGATACACCTCCCACAGAGGACAGCCTTTCGTCGCCTCTGGGCAGCCTGGCACACATGAGCGATTACATGCTGCAGTGTCTCCACAACGACCGCTGATTTGCCCACATTCTAACTTGTGCTGATTACTGGGTGGCCACGCTGCTGGATCCCCGTTACAAGGACAACGTACCGTCCTTAATTCACTCACTGGAGCGCGATCGCAAGATGCGCGAGTACAAGCGCACGCTGGTAGACGCGATGCTGCTGGCATTCCCATCTGACAGCGGGGCCACAGTGGAAGCACAAGGCAGAGGAGGAGGAGGAGGAGGTCGCCAACTCAACCAGGGCACCGCCAGCACCTCAGAAGGCAGGGTTAGCATGGCCGAAATGTGGAAAAGCTTTGTCAGCACGCCACAACAAACAGCAGCACCAGCAGCTCAGATGGAACGTCTTAGCAGGAGGCAGCATTTTACCAACATGGTGGAGCTGTATGTGTGCACACGCCTACATGTAGTGAATGAGGGGTCTGCCCCCTTCAACTTCTGGGTCTCCAAATTGGGCACATGGCCTGAGCTTGCCCTTTACGCCTTGGAGGTGCTGGCGTGCCCTGCAGCCAGTGTATTATCTGAACAGGTATTTAGCACGGCTGGGGGTGTTATAACAGACAAGCGCAGCCGCCTGTCCAGAGACAATGTGGACAAGCTCACGTTCATTAAAATGAACCAGGCATGGATCCCACGGGACTTTTCCGTACCTTGTGCAGAATAGCAATGGATACCGACCTTACCCAGCCATTGTTCCATTTTTGCTCTTTCTCACTCTTTTGGGGTGTACCCTCATTTAAAATTTGTGAAAAGAAGCAGTGTTGGCTACCTCGTCCTCCTCCTCAGGGCCAGATTAACGTAGGGGCTATTGGAGCTGCAGCTCCATGCAGGCCCCTACCTTTTATATAGGCCCCGGGTTGGCCATATTCACTGTGACCGCTCTTCTGTCACTTGTAAACACAGAGGTCTGGCTTCTATGCTCGCTTCCCCAGGCAGCACCCTCAGAACCTCCCCACACAGCGCGAAGGCCGGACAAGGAGGGACAGTTGCCGATGCATGGATGTGTTTATGGGCTTCAGAGACAGCATCCCATGTTGAATTAGGCATGCATGGCTGCACCCTTCCTCCTCTGGGTGCATGCCAAGGCACGGCCCTTAAGGCCCTTCAAAATCCTCAGCACCAAGACCATGATGCTCTTAATCCGGCCCTGGTCCTCCTCCACCGCCGCTTCCACCTACACCGCCCATAGGTGTGCGCAGCCTATTGCATTAGGGTGTGCACCCCAAAGTTGAAATACACATGCATGTGTTTGCCTACATGTACATGGCCCCGATACATTACTCTCCCTGCTGGCAAAGAGAAATAGAGCAGAGCAGGTGCGAGGGAGATCTTTCCCATCTCCTCACTGGCAAACAGAGCGATAATGCTATGTGCCCTAGGTGATTAGGGTGTGCCCAGGTACACCAGGCACACCCTGTGCGCACGCCTATGACACCGCCACATCCACCACCACCTCAACCTCCCTCCTACTCCATATGGGCCTCGTCCTTCAGAGATGAAGAACATTGTTTTATTTTTCTGTTTTTTTTTTGTTTTAAGTTATTTCCCTATCCACATTTGTTTGCAGAGCACTTGCCATGCTCTTAACTACGTTTTGCTGCCATTTGCAGCACTCTAGCTCTTTCCATTGGTGTTTTAGAGCCATTTTAGTGCCTTAAAGTTCGGGTCCCCATTGACTTCAATGGGGTTCGGTGTCCGGGAAAAGTTCGGTAAAAGTCCGGGACACGGACCCGGAATTTTTTTTAAAGTTCGGCCGAACCAGTCGAACACGGACATCTAGGTGTCCGCTCAATCCTAGTCCTTAGTCATTTACATTGGGGGTCCTCAAATCAAGCAGAAAACAGGATATAAAACATTGGTTGTAAAAAAAAAAAAAATGTGTTAAAAAAAGGAAACAATTCATAAAAAGTAATTTTATTTTCTCCTTAAAATGGTTTTAAACCCTCACTTATACCCAGTGAAGTGACTGGCCTCAGGTGATACACAGAGATGAAACAAATCCTCCTAAGAATATGTTGTACCTGTTTATCTGCCGCCATCTCTTCTCTATATCAGTTCCAAATGTTGAAGTCACACAGGATCTCTCAGCTCTGAAAAGCAGCTGAAGCTGAAGTTACACTCTGCAGAGCTCAGGGAGGAGAGCTCTGAGAGCTGATTGGAGGGGACACCCCCCCCCCCTGTTCACACTGCACAGAGGAACAGCGATGAGGCTGTCAATCAGCTTGAGGTCCCTCCCCTGTCACCTTTTATCTCTTAGTTTCAGGAAAACTTGTCAGAAGTGACTCATGCTGATAGCCAGGGCTGGTTCAAGGATTTTTGTCTATTTAGGTGAAGATGTGTTTTACTTCCCCCCCACAAGCAGCCTTAAGCCTCCTAGGAATGTCCCCGACTACTACAAAATGTCCCCACTTGACATGTTTTTTTTTTTTTTTTTTTTAAATTACAACCTTTAGAATAACTTTAAGTGGTGCACACACAAAACATGTTTATATTTAGACCTCACATCACCCCAATTTCTGCACCTTCACCCCCCCAGCTCACCCCAATTCCTGCACCTTCACCCCCCAGCTCACCCAATTTCTGCACCTTCACCCCTCAGATCACCCCAATTCCTGCACCTTCACCCATCAGATAACAGCAATTCCTGCACCTTCACCACTCAGATCACCCCAATTTCTGCACCTTCACAACTCAGTTCACCCCAATTCCTGCACCTTCACCCCCCAGCTCACCCCAATTCCTGCACCTTCACCCCCCAGCTCACCCCAATTTCTGCACCTTCACCCCCCAGCTCACCCAATTTCTGCACCTTCACCCCCTCAGATCACCCCAATTCCTGCACCTTCACCCATCAGATAACAGCAATTTCTGCACCTTCACCCCTCAGATTACCCCAATTCCTGCACCTTCACCCCTCAGATCACCCCAATTCCTGAACCTTCACACCTCTGTACCTCCTACATACCTGTTCCCCACTCTGCTCCCTGCACACCTGTTCCCCACTTCACCGGCTTTCCCCATTGTACCACCCTAAATGCCTGCCATACCCCCCCCCCCACACACACACCGGTTCAACACTAAACCCCACTGCACACCTGTTCCTCACTGTGTCCCACTGCACCCCTGTTCCCCATTGTACCTCCTAAAAACCTGTTCCCCACTGTACCTCCTACATTTCCTGCACAACATTTCCCTGCCCCCCCCCCCTCTGCACATCAGAGTTCCCCACTGTGCCCCCCTTGCACACCAGTTCCCCAATGTACCCTCCTGCTCTACTGGTGTAGAACTAGGAGCGAGATCCTGCCTGTTCTCCTGCTTTAGATCCCCGATGGTCTGGGAGGAGCTGGGGGAGGTGATATCAGGACAAGTCAGAACTTACATTCAGGGCTTCCATCGCATCCACCCCACAGGTCCCTAATTGTGCCGCACATCCGCGCACTGGCTTCTCTTTATCCCAGGTTTCTCCTTTCCTACTCCTGCTGCACTGCAGGCTGGGGATGGGTTGGAGTCTCAGCAGGAGACTGATTCTGATTCTGGTCCCTACACAGCTGGCGATCAAACAGCGAGAGACCCGAAGAGTGCATGGGGAGGAGAGAGGGCAAAACACTTGGGGGAGAGAAAGGGACAATAGCAGGGCTTTTTTTCAGCGGGAACGTGGGGGAACGCACTTCTGGCACCTCCAGCACTGAATGTATTTAATAGCAAGGGGTGTTGGGTGTGCTGGATGGTCTATTTATGCTGGCTGCTGGGGGATCTATTGTCACTGGTGGGGATCTGTTTTTGTACGAGGGTCTATTGTTGCTGATGGGGATCTATTGTTGCTGGGGGTCTTATGTTGCTGGTAGGGATCTTCTGTTGAGCTAGAGGTCTATTGATGCTGGCTGCTGGGGGAGCTGTTGTTGTTACTGGGGGGTTGTCTAATGTTGCTGGGGTGAATCTTTTGTTGCTGGGTGTGGTATTTTGTTGTGGGAGGTCCATTGTTGCTGTGTGTGGGGGTCTATTCTTGTGTGGGGCATCTATTGTTGCTGGGGTTGGGTCTATTCTTGTGTGGGGTCCATTGTTGCTTGGGTGGGATCTATTGTTGTTTCATTGTGGTCTATTGTTGCTAAGGTGGAGAACATTATAGCTGTGGGGGGATCTATTGTTGCTGGCTGCAGGGGATCTATTTTATATTTTCATCATATATTTTTTATATAATTTATATTTATATCTTCTACTTTTCTAGTTATCATTAACATATTCCATACAAATTATTTGGCACCACAAAATGATACTTGATTTAGTATTCTTTAAAAGGGAGGGGGTACTGGGAGGTGGGTGGAGGGTGGAACCCAGGGACAGTGCTCAGAGGTGGGTAGGGGCGGAGACAAGGGATGACTCCGCAAGGGGGGAGATCCTGTACCTATTCTCAGAGAAAAAAAGCCCTGGACAATAGCAAAATGTGATCAGACCCTGGGATGAGGGGCAAACGGTGCACAAAGCGCTGGGGTCTTTCTACACATGTCTGCCCCTGAACACTTTACCGCCCCCTAGCCTGGTACCATAGAGTGGCTGCCTGTTCCGCCTTGTGGTGCCGCCAGCCCTGCTGTACTAATACAAGCAATGTTAATCCCAGTACTGATCAGATGTAGATAGGATGCTGGTTTTCCAATTTGACAAATTCCATTCCTGAGCATGGCTTCTGTAGAACAGACAGTTATACACTCCAGCCAAAAGCCGCCTGGTTCCTGCTGAACCAACCGATTTTGGTCGATTTTCGGCCTGTGTGTACAAGTCTTATATGTTTTAAACGTGTCATTGTACCTACTCTGTGTTTGAAAGACTTAAAGAGATCTGTAACCTGTCAGGACCACAACATTGAAAGCTCAGATAGTTACCAATTCAGCCTTGTTGTCCAGGATCAGAAGAACGCTGTCATTCTTAGTACATTCTTCCCGGCTCCTCTCCCAAGTCTCCAGAGTTTTTTCAAAATAGTAGCATTTGGAACCAACTAATGTCCAGCCCACAGAACAGCACTCACAGGCATCTTCTGAGCTGTCTCCTGGAGAAGAAAGGACAACCTTGACATTTCCAGATACTTAAAGTATAACCAACATAAAAAACAAAGTGCTGCCCCCAGGTTGGTATCCATCCTGTAGGGCAGCAGTAACTGTTTCTTGGGGGAGAAGGGATAATATTGAAATCTGAAGAAGCTTAAAGTTCAACTTGTAAATCGGAAATTGCTCCCTTGCTGTGGCGCTGAGCTCATTTAGTCTAGGGGAGAGTAAAAGCACTTATACAGTACTTACCCAATCTGCTGCTCCCCTGGCTGAGGCACCACCCATGCTCCATCATTGGGCTGCCTAGTGCAAAACTTTGGACCATGCATAGGTCCTGATGATGGGGAAATGACGCTGAAGGGATAACAGAGTGGAGGAGGATCGGGTAAGTAAATCTACTTTTTCATGCCCCCTACATCTAAACGAGCAGTTAACACTTGAAAGTCTTGTATTTCCCTTGCAACCGCACTGCACCGGAGAGTCCTCAATTTTCCTGGGGTTCAGCTTTAATGTACATGTAACTACAAAAAAGATCTCACATTTGCTTCCTCTTGGTCTATTAAACATATCATTGGCAGTGTTTTGCTATATCTGTTTGACAAGTGCAAAAAAGAAAATCAAAAATCTCTGCTGATCCTGCCAGAAATCTTGTGAGCTGATATCTTTCTGTCCTCTCTGCCTGTGCTTCACTCTTATCAACTCCATTGTTCTGAGTGTGGAAATAGCAAGGTCTGACGACCCAAAACATGGGCTGACGGGCAACTTTTGGCCAAGGGGGCAAGTACAACTCAGAGGTCCACAGTGCAGTGACTCACCCCCCACCCCTTTTCCTTGCCTCTTCCCAACCCCATCCCAGACTGAAGCTCTGCTCCAGGTACTTTCTGATAACCGGGCGAGTTGGGCTGTACAGCACCTGCTGTCCCAATTCTAGGTTCCCAAACTGGCCATCAGGCGGATACAAAGGGGAGCTGGGGTGACTCGGTTGGGGCTGACAGGGGGAGTAGAGCCTCTGATGGGGCACAGAGCTGGCCTCTGATTGGACACGGCATACACCATTGATTATGGGGTGGGCAGCCTGTGTTCTGTACTCATCCTCATCCCGCATTTTGTAGGATTCTGGCAGGGACTTTCCTTCACCAGGAAGCCTTCAGGCTTGTCTGTGCCAGAAGCAGTGCTGCCTTTATACAGGACATCAGAGTGACCCGAGGGGCAATTCCCTGGCCCAATCCACCCCTGCTCCAAAACTATCCAAAGATTGCATACAACACCGTCCCTAATTTTCCAAACATCACATCACTGACAAAATGGTCAGATTTAAATCTACTTTCTGGTGTGGACAGCCAGAGATGGTGAGGCGTGTTAAGTTAGCCCCAGCCATTGGAACACAGCTCAGCTTTAAACACATGCCAAAAGCAGAGAAGGTAACTTTAATAAGCCACAGACCAGATTGTTACACCCGTAAAAAACATGGGAAGCTTCAGACTCATTTAACAAAATTTGAATATGGGGGCCACTACAAAGGGTTGTGTGTACAATATGAAACCTATCATCAAAAACCATTATATTTTAAATCTAAAGAAAAAAAAAAACTTTATTAGTTAGAAACAAAAGAAGAAGTTTAAATAAATGTGTGTATATATATATATATATATATACATACACTGTGCACCCACAAATGTTAAACCATTTAAATCATTCAAACCACACTAAGGACCCCTAGATGTATTGATAAAGAGCAAAGTTATAAATTGGTTGTATAATATTCATTATAAGCAAAACAGATCTTCCACCCCAATTGATTATACTGTATATCCAAGAGAGATAGACCAATAGAATGTATCCAAGGTCTATAAATACACTATATTACCAAAAGTATTGGGACACCTGCCTTTACACACACATGAACTTTAATGGCATCCCAGTCTTAGTCCGTAGGGTTCAATATTAAGTTGGCCCACCCTTTGTATCCATAACAGCTTCAACTCTTCTGGGAATGATGTCCACAAGGTTTAGGAGTGTGTCTATGGGAATGTTTGACCATTCTTCCAGAAGGGCATTTGTGAGGTCAGGCACTGATGGGGACAAGGAGGCCTGGCTCACAGTCTCTGCTCTTATTAATCCCAAAGTATTCTATTGAGTTGAGGTCAGGACTCTGTGCAGGCCAGTCAAGTTCCTCCACTCCAAACTCGCTCCCCATGTCTTTATGGGCCTTGCTTTGTGCACTGGTGTGCAGTCATGTTGGAACAGGAAGGAGCCATCTCCAAATTGTTCCCACAAAGTTGGGGGTATGAAATGTTCCAAAATGTATTGGTTTGCTGATGCCTTAGGAGTTTATTCCACTGAATCTAAGGGGCCAAGCCCAACCTCTGAAAAACAACCGCACACCTTAATCCCCCCTCCACTAAATTTGGACCATTGCACAAAGCAAGGTCCATAAAGACATGGGTGAGTGAGTTTGGGGTGGAGGAATGACTGGCCTACATAGAGTTCTGACCTCAACCTGATAGAACACCTTTGGGATTAATTTTAGCTCAGACTGTGAGCCAGGCCTTCTCGTCCAACACTGTAAGACAGTGTTTTACTACGCTAGTCGCCTTGTCACTGAATGAGTTTTCTTTTGTGCGTGAGCGCACAGCGATGGTGGCGCTTTAAATTAATTCTTACTATTTATTTTATTTAATTTTTAAATTTTAGCACAGTTTAAAAAAAAAAAAAATGAATTACTTTTATTGCTGTTACAAGCAATGTAAACATACTCTGTGACAGCAATAGTCAGTGACAGGTACTCTTTATGGAGGGATCAGGGGTCTAAAAGACTACAAACCCCTCCATTGCACTTCCATATATGCTGAAATCTGCATTTTTGAAAACTGACAGTTTTTTAAATTCGGCGTCTTTAGCCGCCGAGTAACCCGGCCATGACGTCATCACGCCGCTTCCGGGTTACTACATCAGGGACCTGATCGGGACTCCAACCAGCCGGGGGGGGGGGAATATCCCCTCCCACTCGCTGGAATAACAACTGAGCAGTGCTGTGGTTAATGAGGAATAGATACTCTGCCTCTCTCTGTCTCTTATTCAGTGACAAGGCGACTAGCATAGTAAAACACTGTCTTACAGTGGCAATGGCTCAACACACCAGCTCTCCGCTGGGTTTAATCCCCTGCAGAAAGGTGCCTGCCACATAAATACACACTCCTACTTGTCCAGGAGTCAACTGGTTTGCATTTTCCTGGGGAGTCTCGCATGAATCCCTCTGTCCCTTATCACCATTCTGTGGGGTTCGTTTCCTTCCTTCTTTCCACCATATGGCCACCCCCACTAACCGGACTACATATACCAGAGTACTGTCCATGGCAACAATATGTGGATGAGGCAGAATAAAGAGCAGTCAAGTGGAATGAAACCCTAAGCATTCTGCTTCTAGATGGCAAAAGGTAGGCTACGTAATGCAAGGACTCCTTCCACTACCCTCTTCCTTCAAAGAATTATGTCTACTTTAATTTCATTAATCTTCCCTGCATTTTACTGAGGAAAACTAACTACAGAATATTTTTTATAGAAGCTCAGGATTTTATACTCACCATTATTCATCTGATCTGACAATTCTTCTTTAATACCATCATCTGAAAAGGAAATAGAAGGACATGTCAGTAAATGTTCTCAATGTTTGATTATTCACATGAGTAAGTGTTTTTCAAAAACCTAGAGATATACTGTATTCAGAAGATTGGACAGACATGGCCTTGATGTTTTTCATCTTCGCTGTGGACATTGTATGTCTTCTTTTCAGAGTAATCTATAGAAGGTCTCCTTCCAATACTCTCCTTCTCCACAGAATTATGTAAGCAGGATCTCCTTCCAATACCTCCTCCAAAGAATTATGTATGCAGGATCTCCCTCCACTACCTCTTCCTCCACAGAATTATATTTGCAGGGTCTCCTTCCGCTACCTCCTCCTCCACAGAATTTTGTATACAGGATCTCCTTCCACTACCTCCTCCTCCACAGAATTATGTATGCAGGATCTTTTTCCATTACCTCCTCCACAGAATTATGAGTGCGGGGTCTCCTTCCACTACACTCCTCCTCCACAGAATGTTTTATACAGGATCTCCTTCCACTCCTCCTCCACATAATTATGTATGCAGGATCTTTTTCCATTACCTCCTCCTCTTTAACAGAATTATGAATGCAGGATCTCCTTCAACTACACTCCTCCACAGAATTATGTATGCAGGATCTCCTTCCAATACCTCCTCTACAGAATTATGTATGTAGAGTTTTCTTCTGTGACGGACCCCCATACTTAAGAAGAGTATGTCGGCCATATAAGCTTCCCTTGCCCGGTACCAGCAAGATCCCTTAGCCCACCCAGTCACTTGTCGAGGCATCAGTGTAGGGTGGTAAGAAGCATAAGACTGTTTATTCAAACACAGGCACAAAGAGATTTTCACACATCAGTAACATGGCACACAGACAGCCTTTAGGCAGGGCTGCAGGAGAAATCCCCCCTCCCCTCTAGCAGCTAATCCACATACACATATACATCCCATATTCATTTGTTCCCAAGGCAGACAGAAACAATAGAACAATGGGATGCAGGCACTTAACAGACACATAACAACCCCCACTCCACCTCAAACAATCTAGCAATGGTCTGAGACACTCCTACCATAATCTAGCAGTCTGAAAGATGGAATTATTTATCTTCATATATTTCTTGAGGGATATTGTTCAGAGATATTACTGTCCCAAGTGAAAGAGCCCCTTCATTCTTTCAATATAAGCCACACATATAGAACCCAGGATAACAGGGGTAACACCAAATGCTGAGTCCGATGTGGTTTTACTGTGAGTCTGGTTAGTGCAGACCCAACTGGGTTTCTCAGTCACCCTGTGCCCCTAATAGACACAGGGTGACTTAGACATCGGAGGGGCCAAGGGAGTTGGACAAGGAGTTTCCCGACTTCTCTAAGGAAAGCTGGATCCACAAGCCCCCTGACCAATGTGACCCCCGTCACAGCTTCCGTTGCCCTCCTCCTCCTCATAATTATGTATGCAAGATCTCCTTCCACTTCCTCCTCCTTCACAGAATTATGTATGCAGGGTCTCCTTCCATTACCCTCCTCCTCCACATAATTATGTATGCAGGATTTCCTCCGCAATACGCTCCTCCTCTCCAGACTTATGTATACAGGATCTCCTTACACTACCTTTCTCCTTCACAGAATTTTAGTATGCAGAATCCCCTTCCACTACCCTACTCCTCCACAGAATTATGTAAAAAGACCCTGCATTCATAATTCTGTGGAGGAGGAGGTAGTGGAAGAAGATCCTACATACTGTACATAATTCACAGAATTATGTACAGTATGTAGGGTCTTCTTCCACTACCTCCTCCTCCACAGAATTATGAATGCAGGGTCTCCTTCCACTACCCTCCTCCTCCACAGAGATATGCAATATGCATGCAGGATCTGCTTCCACTACCCTACTTCTCCACAGAATTATGTATGCAGGGTCCTCTTCCACTACCTCCTCCTCCACAGAATTATATAAGCAGGGTCTCCTTCCACTAGCTCCTCCTCCACAGAAATATGTATGCATGATCTCTTTCCACAACTTCCTCCTCCACAGAATTATATATGCAGGGTTTCCTTCCACTACCATCCTCTTCCACAGAATTATGTACACAGGATTTCCTTCCACTACCTCCACCTCCACAGAATTATTGATGCTGGATCTCCTTCCACTACCTCCTCCTTTACAGAATTATACAGTAAATGCAGGCTCTCCTTCCACTACCCTCCTCCCCCACAGAATTATGTATGCAGGGTCTCCTTTCACTACCTCCTCCTCCATAGTACTATGTATGCGGGGTATCCTTACACTACCTTTCTCCCCCACAGAATTATGTATGTAGGATCTCCTTCCACTGCCTCATCCTCCACAGAATTATGTAAGCAAGGTGTCCCCCCACTACCTCCTCCTCCATAGAATTATGTATGCAGGGTGTCCTTCCACTACCCTCCTCTTCCACAGAATTATGTATGCAGAGTCTTCTTCCATTACCCTACTTCTCCACAGAATTATGTATGCATGATCTCTTCTCACTATTTCCTCCTCTACAGAAATATATATTCAGGGTTTCCTTCCACTACCCTCCTCTTCCACAGAAATATTTATGCTTGATCTCCTTCCACTACCCTCCTACCCCAAAGAATTATGTATGCAGGGACTCCTTTTACTACCCCCCCCCATGTATGTAGGGTCTCCTTCCACTACCTGCTCCTCCACACAATTATGTATACAGGATATCCTTCCACTACCTCCTCCTCCACAGAATAATGTATGCAGGGTCTGCTTCCACTACCTCTCCCCCCCCCCAAAGAATTATGTAGGCAGGGTCTCCTTTTACTACCCTCACCCTCCACAGAATTATGTATATAGGGTCTCCTTCCACTACCTGCTCCTCCACGCAGTTATGTATGCAGGATTTCCTTCCACCACCTCCTCCTCCACAGAATTATGTCTTCTTTTCTTATCACTAAACTTCATTGCTTTTTATCCAGGAAAACAAGTTACAGTAGCAATTTCATATCAACCCCGTATCATTTTATACTCACCGTTATTCTTTAGATGTGCCATTGCTACTTTAACACTTTTATCTAGAATGAAAACAGAAAATGTTATCAGTTAATGTTTTTGATGTTGGAGTATTCACATGTACAAACTTTTAAAAACCTTAGGAGATATTTATCATATTTAACAGAAGTGGCTTGCACACTCTTCTTTGTCCAGGCCCCAAATGCTTTGCACTTTCCTGGGAAGTCTCGTATGAATCCCTCTGCCTCTCCTCACTATTCTGTGGGGTTGTGGGAGATGTGATTTCCCTTCTGCTTTCCACTATATAGTCTTCCCCTTCAGATATCAACATATCCCAGAGTACTGTCCGTGGTCCCTTGCAACGGAGGGGGATAAAGAGCAATCAGGTGGACTGAAACCCACAGCTTTCTGGTTCTAGATGGCCAAAAGTAGGTATTGGGGGCCGTCCTGTCAGCACCAGGCTACATATGTATGCAGGGACACCTTCTACTACCCTCTATCTTCAAAGAAATGTGTCAGCTTCCCTGAATTTTACTCAGGAAAACGAAATATAGAATCCCAGGATCCTTTTATGCTCACCATTATTCATCGGATCTGACATTTCTTCTTTAATGCGGTCATCTGAAAAGGAAATAGAAGGCCATGTCAGCAAATTTTCTCGATGTTTGAATATTTACATGAGCAAGTGTTGTTCAAAAACCTAGAGATATATATATCTTCTCAGAGTTATCTATACAGGCAGTGCTGGGACAAGGTCATCTTGAGCCCAGGGCGACCATGCCAAATTGCACCCCCCTAAGATGTATGAGCAATATGTGTCAGCAAAAATCCCCTCTCCCCCCCCACCCCCCAAAAAATTGAGCATTCATCTGCATGCTTAGCCCAAATCCTCTCACTCCACATATGCTCCCAACAAAATCCCCCCCCCCCATTGCAAAAAGAAATTCCCCCCTCACTAGCACAAATCCTCTACCCTTCAAATTTCCCCTCCAAACATAAATCCTATCCCCACTCTAATTTCCTCTTCCCAGCATGAATTCCCCATCCCCCAATCCCCTATCCAAGCCCAAATCCCCTCCAAATTTCCCCTCCTAGCACAAATGTTCCCCGATCATCCCTACTAACAAAAAATCCTCCTTCAAAAAAAAGAAAAAATGTCCCCTCCACCAATCTCCCACCCCCCACTATATTGCCTTTTCTAGCACAAACCCCCAAATACCCCATCCTAGCACAAATCCTTTTCCCCCATCTCCCCTCTCAACACAAATCCCCTCTCCTAGCACACCTCCCCAAATTCTCCCCCCAGAACAATGTTTAACTCCTGTCACCCCCAAATTCCCCCTTCCAACACAAATCTCCTCCCCCAAACTTCTTGCCCCTTAACCTCACATGATACCACAGTGCCCAGGGCAGCCCCCCTCCTTCCCACCCCTTGTCCTGCCCCTTTTTACAGGACCTCCTTCTAATACCCTCCTCCTCCACAGAATTATGTATGCGGGGTCTCCTTACACTACCTCCTTCTCCACAGAATTATGTATGCAGAATCTCTTTCCACTCCCTCCTCCTCCACAGAATTATGTATGCAGGGTCTCCTTCCACTACCCTCCTCTTCCACAGAATTATGTATGCAGGATCTCCTTCAGCTACCCTCCACCACAGAATTATGTAGGCAGGGCCTCTTTCAGCTACCTCATCCTCCACAGCATTATGTATGCAGGATCTCCTTCCACTACTCTCCTCCTCCAGAGAATTATATATGCAGGATCTCCTTCCACTACTTCATCCTCCACAGAATGATGTATGCAGGATCTCCTTCCACTACCTCCTCTTCCACAGAATTATGTATGCAGGATCTCCTTCCACTACCCTCCACCACAGAATTATGTAGGCAGGGCCTCTTTCAGCTACCTCATCCTCCACAGCATTATGTATGCAAGATCTCCTTCCACTACCCTCCTCCTCCACAGAATTATGTATGCAGGATATCTTTCCACTATGTCCTCCTCCACAGAATTATGTATGTGGAATCTCCTTCCACTACCCTCCTCTGCCACAGAATTATGTAGGCAGGGCCTCTTTCCGTTACCTCATCCTCCACAGCATTATGTATGCAAGATCTCCTTCCACTACCCTCCTCCTCCACAGAATTATGTATGCAGGATATCTTTCCACTATGTCCTCCTCCACAGAATTATGTATGTGGAATCTCCTTCCACTACCCTCCTCTGCCACAGAATTATGTAGGCAGGGCCTCTTTCCGTTACCTCATCTTCCACAGCATTATGTATGTAGGATCTCCTTCCACTACCCTCCTCCTCCACAGAATTATGTATGCAGGATCCCCTTCTACTATGTCCTCCTTCACAGAATTATGTATGTAGAATCTCCTTCCACTACCCTCCTCCTCCACATTATTATGTATGTAGAATCTCCTTCCACTACTTCCGCCTCCACAGAATTATGTATGCCGGATCTCCTTCCACTACCATTCTCCTCCACAGAATTATGTAGGCAGGGTCTCCTTCCACTACCTCCTCCTCCTCCAAAGAATTATATATGCAGGATCTCCTTCCACTACCCTCCTCCTCCACAGAATTATGTATGCAGGATCCCCTTCTACTATGTCCTCCTTCACAGAATTATGTATGTAGAATCTCCTTCCACTACCCTCCTCCTCCACATTATTATGTATGTAGAATCTCCTTCCACTACTTCCGCCTCCACAGAATTATGTATGCCGGATCTCCTTCCACTACCATTCTCCTCCACAGAATTATGTAGGCAGGGTCTCCTTCCACTACCTCCTCCTCCTCCAAAGAATTATATATGCAGGATCTCCTTCCACTACCCTCCTCCACCACAGAATTATGTAGGCAGGGCCTCTTTTTCGCTACTTCATCCTCCATAGCATTATGTACTGTATGCAGGATCTCCTTCCACTACCCTACTCCATAGAATTATGTATGCAGGATCCCCTTCCACTGTGTCTTCCTCCACAGAAATATGAATGCAGGATCTCCTTCCACTACCACCTCCTCCACAAAATGATGTATGCAGGATCTCCTTTCACTACCTCCTCCTCCACAGAATTATGTATGCAGGATCTCCTTCCACTACCTCCTCCTCCACAGAATTATGTATGCAGGATGTCCTTCCACCACCTCCTCCTCCACAGAATTATGTATGCAGGATGTCCTTCTACCACCTCCTCCTCCACAGAATGAGGTCTTGTTTTTTCACCAAACTTCACTGCTTTTTATTCAGGAAATCTACTTATAGAAGCCGGGATCATTTTATACTCACCGGTATTCTTCAAATGTGACATTTCTCCTTCCATATTTTTATCTGAAAAGAAAACAGAAAATGTTCTTGATGTTGGAGTATTCACATAAACAAATGTTGTTTAAAAACCTAGAGAAATATTAATCATATTGAAAATAAGTGGCCGGGGTATTTTTGATCTTCAGTGCGGCCATTGTAAATGCTTAATCAAACATGTGATTTCATTATAGAACAGTAAAGTGGATGAATTATATATTGGAACTACATTAATGTGTCAGTTTCATACTTCCAGTTATTTATTAACTTCGCAGAGATATCTCAGTTTTGCCCCTGACAAAGCTTCCATCTCTGCTCCTCTCTGCAGAAAAACAGCATTATCTCTCGACATATGCGGTTCATTTTAGACCTCTGCAGAAGAGACGATTGAGAGGGGACATGTTATCAATGTACAAATACTGTACTGGCGACCCTAACATAAGGAACAAACTATTCAGAGAAAGGGAATACAATAAGACACGTGGCCACTCACTAAAACTAGAGGAAAAAACGGTTTAACCTCAAAATACATAAGGGGTTCTTCACTGTCAGAACAGTAAGAATGTGGAATTCTCTTCCACAGGCAGTGGTATCAGCAGGGAGCATCGATAGTTTCAAAAAACTATTAGATGGGCACCTTAAAGACCACAAGATACAGGGGTATACAATGTACAACATACAGGGGTATACAATGTATGGTTAACATCAGACACACACACACATCATAAGTTGAACTGGATGGACTGATGTCTTTTTTCGACCTCACAAACTATGTAACTATGTCATTGACCAAACATAGTCATGACCATATTTGGTCAGTGATGTCATCCATAAAATTTTAAACAAGACGATGAGGTTCCCGGGTGCCATTTAGTGGAGGCAGCAATGACACCAATAAATGAAAACAAAACCCAGAGGGTGCAGCACCAATAAAGTGTTAATGAAAGTCCTAAAAAAAACACTTCATATAAAGTCCACCAAATAAAGATGGTGAAGATCGTAGAGATAATAGAAAATTCCCCCACACCAACTGTTGTGAAGAAGACTATGAAGGCACTCATCACCGCTGTGAGGGGAGGATCAATCCTGCTTACCAAATGGCATTGACCCTCAAATTATAGAGGTCAATGATCGTATGTGTAAACACCAAGGTAAGAAGCATGGACAGCTTGTATCAGGCACCCTCTGGGATCAATACTGTGGCTCCATGAAAGTGTATGTCTAACCTCATAATGAACTTCTCTCATTTCTTCCCTTTTCCTGGCTCTCCTAGGAAAAAAGTCCCTTGGAACTTTAAACTGTATCTGTAGAACAGCCTTTCTCAACCCTTTCAACCCAGAGGAACCCTGGTCTTGGGGAACCCCTGTAAAAATTAAAAATCTACAACTCATGACACATTAGTGTGACAGTCAGTGGGAAGAATGCTCTTTACTCTTGTCATCATTGGGAAGAATTACCCCCCTTACAGATCGCTAAAAGGAACATTGGGAACTTATCTGAGAGGCAGAAATAGCCCATTGCTCAAGGAACCCTTAGCAACCTCAGGAGGAACGTATATGGGTAAGGTTAGGCTGGTTCCCACACATCAAGTGAAGGCATAGTAGAGGAGAAAATGTATTTTTCTGTACCAATTTCCCCCTTTCATATTATTTTTTATATGTCAGGAGGAACCCTAGTTGAGAAACCCTGCTGTAGACCATCAACAGGGTAGAGAAATAGAAAAAAAGTAGGTTGAAGGATTATAAGAGGTGCATGAAAGTCAGCCAGCCCCCAGTCTGATGGGGATGGAGGTGTAATGCTTCTCAGCTAGTCCTTTCCAGTTTGTACCATCGTTACAACTTAGTTATTTGAGTTTTGAGACAACAGACCAGTCATGGATGAGGGTGGGTTGGGGGAGGTTGGGCTGTCTCCCTCTCACCTGTTCCCCCATCCGTCCATTAGCAGCCATGTGCTTCCAGTGTGGAGACACTAAATTAAGAGTGTTAGGACTGCAGATTTAACAGGGTGCCGTGAAGTGGCTCTGCAGCTTTCACATGCGTTTGCAAATGCGTGTCAACTAAACCCCTGTTCTTTGTATCATGAGACAGGTTTACTTGGTTGGTGACAGACTGGAGGGTGAGTACATCACCCTGGGGGCTGGCTGACTTTCATGCACCTCTTACAATCCTTCAACCTCATTTTTTTCTTGTTATAGGGATGGAGACGCCGGGCACTACCTGCTGGGGTCTCACTCAAAGTCCCACCTAGCCTATTATGTTTAGGGTAGAGAAATAGATGAGACAACTGGATGGATAGATAGATGAATGGATGGCTGAACAGGAGAAGCGACTGAGACTGGAACCTCTGCAGCACCCGCAGAAGATCTAGATAGGGTCATCACATCCTCACTAGGATTTTGAATAAATGAATGACTTCTGGGTGCAGCTGCTTGAGGGTTTGGGCAAGAGGGTTGGCCAGATTGGTCGCGCAATTGACAAACTGCAAACACGCTGAGTGGGGTGGAATTCACAGCGAACCCAAAGCTCATACCTACTCACCTCCGTCCCCTGTGTATCCTTTTCAGTTACATCTACTACTTCTCTTCTCCTTGGTGCTGTCCTCTTCAGCCCTGCCACCCTAGCTAGTCACCCCCCCAAGAACCATAATGGTAAACATGACCTCCCTGTCTGCAGAAGAGCAAAACAATGAGGTAAAATTCAAGCATCTGATAATAAATGTCTTCTTTCTGTCTTTTTTATTTTTCATTTGTAGATACAAAAAAAAAAGTGAACACAACAGATAATTATAGTAGAAATACTCACGGGAAATGAACCTGAAGCTCATGAGGCTGACCACAGTAATGAAGGCCAATGTTAGGAGGAACCCCAGGATCAGTATCACCCGGTGCTTTGTACTCCTGGCAGCCGGAATCTCTACAGACAGAAAGCAGAGTGAGTAATCCTGCGTGTATCAGCCGGTATAATAATCCTTCAGAATTCTTATCTCACATAAAGACATTTTATATTTATCTCGGATGATCTGTGGGCTCCATCTCAGCATACAAATCTATTATATTAGGTTATTCTTGTATCTATTGACATATACTGTATCATATAACCTTCTGCTATAACTACAGTATATACTGTATACATTATATATATATATAACACTATATTGTCAAAAGTATTAGGACACCTGCCTTTACACGTACATGAACTTTAATGGCATCCCAGTCTTAGTCCGTAGGGTTCAATATTGAGTTAGCCCACCCTTGGCAGCTATAACAGCTTCAACTCTTCTGGAAAGGCTGTCCACAAGGTTTAGGAGTGTGTCTATGGGAATGTTTCACCATTCTTCCAGAAGCGCTTTTGTGAGGTCAGGCACTTATGTTGGATGAGAAGGCCTGGCTCACAGTCTCCACTCTAATTCATCCCAAAGGTGTTGAGAACAGTCCAGTTCCTCCGCCCCAAACTCGCTCATCCATGTCTTTATGGACCTTACTTTGAGCACTGGTCCAAATCATTTGGTGGAGGTGGGATTATGGTGCAGGGTTGCTTTTCAGGGGTTGGGTTTGACCCCTTAGTTCCAGTGAAGGGAACTCTTAAGGCGTCAGCATACCAAGACATTTTGGACAATTTCATGCTCCCAACTTTGTGGGAACAGTTTGGGGATGGCCCCTTCCTGTTCCAACATGGATGAGCGAGTTTGGGGTGGAAGAACTTGACTGGTCTGCACAGAGTCCTGACCTCAACCTGATAGAATGCCTTTGGTATGAATTAGAGAGGAGACTGTGATCAAGGCCTTCTCATTCAACATGAGTGCCTGAACTCACAAATGCGCTTCTGATAAAATGGTCAAATATTCCCATAGACACTCTCCTAAACCTTGTGGACAGCCTTTGCAAAAGAGTTGAAGCTGTATATAGCTACAACAGGTGGTTCCAAATTTAGAATAACTACTGCAGTAGGGAACAGACACAAAAAGATACACTCCACATTTTTCCAAAATTTTGGTTCTGTTTTATTTGACGCAGTTGAAGGCTTTTGAACACATGATTACGTAGGTATCACAATTGTGATTTTATGGTAACAAGGGGCATAACATAGGGGGGGGGGGGGGGCTAATTCTTATCAGATCTCGAAAGAGTGCAAACATGTAATGAAAACATTATTAGTACCGTGTGCACAATGAGTAGTATGCAGTGTGTAATACATACAAAATAGAAGGATGTACAAATTTCCTTTACAGTAATATAGAGTATACACTATATTACCATAATAAGAGGTGATATCTGATTGGTTGCTCTTTTTTTATAGATCCTATAGATCCAGTATAGTATAGTATGAGTATTAGTAGACGTGTCCTATAAATGGAGACTCGGCTCCTCAGCTGTCTACAATTGATGGAGAGGATTCCCCTCATTATAATAACTTACCTTTGGCCGTTGGTCAATCACAGCCAGAGCGAAGAGAGAAGGGGGGGGGCCAAGCTCCGTTCTGGGGGTCTTATTGACTCCCCATGATTAAGCTCCGAGGGGTGGAGTGAAGCATGCTGGGGGCGTGGCCTGGATGGAAATCATGCTGAGACTGCTGATCATTCAGGGCCGATCCTGGGCGGGTGCACGGGGTGCACCACACCCAGGCGCCGTGAGCTGAGGCGGAGGAAGGGCGCCGAAGCTCCAGTGGCAGAGTCCTCTCCTCCTCCAGCAGCAGTGGCCCGCCCCGGGTGCCACTTACATGGGGTGTGTTAAACCGGTGTCCTGCCTGCATTTCAGTGTGAAGCAGCTCCTTCAGTCCACGCTGCTTGTGGGGTGGGGCAGAGCCGGGGACGGAGCCGTGGCAGGAAGAAGGTTAGTGCCTGAGTGTGTGTGTTGTATAGGAGGGGGATGGGGCAGCTGCATATGGAGGAATTGATCTTTCCCTATTCTTCCTGCAGCCGCAGAATGCCTGATTCTCCTCCTCTCCTTCCTGCAGGCATTCAGCAGCTGCAGGAAGAATAGGGAAAGATCAATTCCTCCATATGCAGCTGCCCCATCCCCCTCCTATACAACTTCTTTTGCTGCACCCCCAGTTCTCTCCAGCCCCCCCCCCCCAGTGCCCTTAACCCCCCCCCCTCTTCATTACCTTAACCCCCCCCCTTCATTACCTTAACCCCCCACCCCAGTGCTCTTAACCCCCCCCTCATTGCTCTTAACTCCCCCCCAGTGCTCTTAGCCCCCCTCAGTGCTCTTAACCCCTCTCAGTGCTATTACCCCCCCCTCAGTGCTCTTAGACCCCCTTAGTTCTCTTAACCCCCCTCCCCCTCAGTGCTCTTAGCCCCCCATCAGTGCTCTTAGCCCCCCCCCAGTGCTCTTTAGCCCCCCTCAGTGCTCTTAGCCCCCCTCAGTGCTCTTTAGCCCCCCAGTGCTCTTTAGCCCTCCCCCCATGCTCTTCAGCTCCCTACAGTGCTTTTCATCTCCCCCCCCCATGCTCCCTGGCTCCACCCTCATTGATTTCCAGTTCCCCCCTCCCCCTGTGCTCTCCACCCCCCTGGTTTTCCCTGCCCCCCCAGTGCTCTCCACCCCCTGCACCTTCCAACCCCCCTGTAATGCTTTGCAACCCCCCCCCCTTATTTATCTCCTGTCCCCCCCATGCCCCCCTGCCCTTCAGCTCCTCCAGTGCTCTCTGCTTCCCCTGTGCTCTTTGACCCCCTAGTGCTCTTCTATCTTCTATCATGTCTGCAGTCTCTGACCTTCTCTTGTATCATGTCCTCAGTCTCTGACCATCTCTTGTATCATGTCCTCAGTCTCTGACCATCTCCTGTATCATGTCCTCAGTCTCTGACCATCTCTTGTATCATGTCCTCAGTCTCTGACCATCTTTTGTATCATGTCCTCAGTCTCTGACCATCTCTTGTATAATGTCATCAGTCTCTGACCATCTCTTGTATAATGTCATCAGTCTCTGACCATCTCTTGTATCAGGTCCTCAGTCTCTGACCATCTTCTGTATCATGTCCTCAGTCTCTGACCATCTCCTGTACCATGTCCTCAGTCTCTGACCATCTCCTGTATCATGTCCGTAGTCTCTGACCATCTCCTGTATCAGGTCCGTAGTCTCTGACCATCTCTTGTACCATGTCCTCAGTCTCTGACCATCTCCTTTGGCAAGTCTTAAATCTCTTACTCAAACTTAAACACATTTCTAATAATATTAGCGATCTGTTTATGCCAAAGGTAGGACTGTGCAGGGGAGGCAGAGAGTGCAAAAGGGGGAACTGTGATTAGAGAGATTGGGGGGCAGACTGCAAGGGGCTCTGTGATGGGGGGGGGGCTGTAAATTGTGTGGAATAAATATTCTTGAAAACATTACAAAATTTTTGTGGGTGTTTTTTCATTTTAAAGTTGGGGGGTGCCACATATAGGATCCGCCCCAGGTGCCAAATGCTCTAGGTACACCATTGCATAGCGGGCATCTCCCGCTGTGACACGGAGCTTGAGTGTGAAAAGCCAGGCGGCCACTGTAACAAAGTCCCGCCCTCTTGACCGCCTCCTGTGATAGGCGGCAGACTGATCCAATGCCGGGAAATTAAATCAGTATGACGTGTATCATAGGAGACGGTCTAGGAGGTGGGAACTTGTTACAGTGGCTGCCAAGGAAAATTCAAAAGCTATGTAACACAGCGGGAGATCACAGCTCTGTAATCTAGGCACCGGTAAGCTACATTTGGTGGGCACTGGTAAACTGCATTTAGTGGGCACTGGTAGGCTGCATTTGGTGGGCACTGGTAGGCTGCATTTGGTGGGCACTGTTAAGGCTGCATTTGGTGGGCACTTGTAAGCTGCATTTGGTGGGCACTGTTAAGGCTGCATTTGGTGGGCACTGTTAAGGCTGCATTTGATGGGCTCTGGTAAGATGAATTTGGTAGGCACTGGTAATCTGCATTTGGTGGGCTCTGGTAAGATGAATTTGGTAGGCACTGGTAATCTGCATTTGGTGGGCTCTGGTAGGCTACATTTGGTGGGGACTGGTAAGATGCATTTGGTGGGAACTGGTAGGCTGCATTTAGTGGGCACTGGTAGGCTGCATTTGGTGGGCACTGGTAAACTGCATTTGGTGGTCACTGGTAAGCTGCATTTGGTGGGCACTGGTAGGCTGCATTTGGTAGGCATTGGTAAGCTGCATTTGGTGGGCACTGGTAGGCTGCATTTGATGGTCACTGGTAGGCTGCATTTGGTGGTCACTGGTAAGCTGCATTTGGTAGGCACTGGTAGGCTGCATTTTGTGGACAGGGGTAAGCTGTATTTGGTGGACACTGGTAAGCTGCACTTGGTGGGCACTGGAATTTGGTGGGCATTGGTAAGCTGCATTTGGTGGGCACTGGTAGGCTGCACTTGGTGGGCACTGGTAGGCTGCACTTGGTGGGCACTGATAAGGCTGCATTTGGTTGGCACTGGTAGGTTGCATTTGGTGGGCACTGATAAGCTACATTTAGTGGGCTCTGGTAAACTGCATTTGGTGGGCTCTGGTAGGCTGCATTTTGTTGGCACTGGTAAGCTGCATTTGGTGGGCTCTGGTAGGCTGCATTTGGTGGGCACTGATAAGGCTGCATTTGGTGGGCACTGATAGGCTGCATTTGGTGGGCACTGGTAGGCTGCATTTGGTGGGCACTGATGAGGCTGCATTTGATGGGCCCTGATGAGGCTGCATTTGTTGGGCACTGATGAGGCTGCATCAATGCATTGATCTCTTGTATCATATCCGCAGTCTCTGACCATCTCTTGTATCAAGTCTGCAGTCTCTTACCATCTCCTGTCTGGGGGCTCTGTCTAACAGACTCTCTAACAGATGCCCTCTCTGTGTCCAATAGAGAGACACCCCTACAGTTCCCATTAGAGTACTCTCCTTCTCTTACTGTAATTTGTTTATTGTTAAGAGATTTCGGGAGGGTCCCGGAGTAAGGAAGACTTCTTAGGGGAGCGTCTCTGTGTTTGAGTCGTTGCCATAGAAATGTTTGTAAAGGGGAGGAGTTAGTAAGATGACCACGCCCATGTGGGGCGCCAGAAAAATTTCTGCACCCAGGCGTCTGTGACCCTAGGATCGGCCCTGGTCTAAACTCCCGCGCCGCCCGAAACCACATGCACTGCAGTCACGTGACTGGACGCAGCCGAGCCGCCCTGCCTCAGTAATATTACTGTGGGTGGTCGGTAAGCGGATACAAAGTTAAAACTTCTTATTTCAATAATAATACATACCATGATATTTGGACCCACAAACCAATTTACAATTAAGCATTTTTTTTTGTTTTTTTGCATTTAACAGAACTACATGAAATATTTGCGGGCAGAGATCACTAGAATTTTTTTTTTTTAATTTGTTTTTTTTTTTTACCAAAAAATATGTAGCAGAATACAAATTGGTCTAAAATGATGAAAAAAATAGATTTTTACATTTTTTTTTTATTGGGAATGTTAAATAGCAGAAAGTAAAAAAAATATATATTTTTTTTTTTCAGAATTATTATTTATTAATTATTATTTATTAAAGCGTAACTCCACTTTTGTTGAGAGAAAAAAAAAAGAAATCATTCCCCTCTGGGTGATCTCTGTACATTGCAGGAGTTATAACAAACTTTGTTGCAGATTCCTAACTTTTATTATTCTGAAGAAATTATTGTTTGTTCCTCTGTGCTGAGTGGGTCTAATGGGAGTGGTTTCATAATTATCAATCAGCTGTGGCAGCTGCAGGGCTCTAATGAGGAAATCTGCTGGGCCTGCATCCCTTTAGACGTGTTCCTATTGGAAGTATCTCACCAAAAATGACATTTTTGTTGCAGGGGATGCCAGAAATCTGACTTTTTATTAGTGCAGACTTCTGGGAAAATTGGTGAGCCAGTCACACAAGCAGGAAATGATGTTTCTGGGGGGTGTGGTCAGTATACATTCTGTGTACAGAACAGCTCCAGGCGGCCATATTGGATTGCATTTTCAGAAAATTACAACAGCTGCAGATTGAAAAGGAAAGGTTATTTTTTTAATAACATTCAATTACAATATGATTTGTGTCACAATTGTATATGCTATATTATTTTTTCTTTATTTGCTATTTTTTTTTTCCCCCCACGAAATTGGAGTTACCTTTTAATGTAAAGTGTGACAATTCTGATAAAAAACAAAGTGATATGACGGGAAATTTGGAGGATGTCTGAAGCAATAATCTATTATCTAAATTATCTAGAAGAAACTAAAATATTTAAAGAAGGAGGAAGGAAGATAAAAAAAAAACAAGGCCAAGAAAAGAGGAAGCAAATTCAATGATGTGACTTTAAAATATATGAGATTACCATTGTATGGGTGCATGCAATAAAAGTGAACACAGGAGAAAAAATATTGATGTGACCTGTCAGTAGTGATGGACGAACATCGGCCGGGGCGGTTCGCGAACGCCAGCCGCAAATTTTCTCAAAAGTCTGCGAACCGCGAGTTCGCGGCCGGCCCCATTGACTTTAATGGGAGGCGAACTTAAAAAACCTCTAGGTCATATTTGCAGCCACAAAAGACGTACTAGCTGTGCACAAATAGTCCCAGCACATGGTCAATGTCATAACAGAAGTATTGCAATTGAAAAAGTTGCCCTAATTTTTTTTTTTTTTTACAGCAAAAAATATATATATATTTTTTTTGTCATAAATCAGCCAGAACTGACAGCAGCCGGTAAATACATTGTCTAATACATATAGGGTCCATTCACACATCTGTAAAATGGGTCCGCATAAATTCCACAATTTGGCGGAACCTTTACAGACCCATTGATTTTAATTTCTGAAAAATTAGGCATTCACAGGATACAGAAGTGTCGGCCATTCCAGGCCCCAAAAATTAGCCCACATGCGTTTACCTGACAGCTAAGAACGTAGTATTCTGTGGCTGGAGGTACATTAGGCATTCACAGGATACAGAAGTAAGTGTTGTCCTGTATAGGCTCCAAAAATTAGCTCACGTGGGTTGAACTGACAGCAAAGAATTTTGTTTTTGATGGCTAGAGGTACTGTAGGCGTTCACAGTACACAGAACCGTAAGTGTCGGCATGTATAGGCTCCAAAAATTAGCTCACACGGGTTTAACTGACAGCAAAGAACGTAGTATTTGATGGCTGGAGGTACATTAGGCATTCACAATATACAGAAGTAAGTGTCGGCCTGTATAGGCCCCAAAAATGAGCCCACATGGGTTTAACTGACAGCAAAGAACGTAGTGTATTTGATGGCTAGAGGTACATTAGGCATTCACACAGTATACAGAAGTAAGTGTCGGCCTGTATAGGCCCCAAAAAATAGCTCACATGTATACAGAAGTAAGTGTCGGCCTGTATAGGCCCCAAAAATAAGCACATATGGGTTTAACTGACAGCAAAGAACGTAGTATTTGATGGCTGGAGGTACATTAGGGATTCACACAGTATACAGAAAATTAGCCATTCAATGGACATGAAATGCCTTTTAATGTCGCTTTATTGTAATGTTCTGGTACCTCTGGTACCCTTTATTCCACTTTCCATTCATGTATGCGTCCCACCATTCTCTTTTGGTAGGTGCGCATACACCTTTAAGACCGATGCTGTCATCGCTAAGCGCCGCAGAGCAGCTATTTCAACCGCCGGCGTTCTCACTCACATGTTCGTTCAACCTGCCTTGAAGCTCATATGCTTACAAGCGTGTCTCGCTGTGGAACCTCGCTACGATCCCTGTATCTCGCTACCAGGATCACTTCCTCAGACCCGAACCTCGCTACTGATCCCTGTATCTCGCTACCGGATCACTTCCTCATCACCGGACCTTCTACTGCTATACTATAGTGATAAGTACCCCGCAGGGGAAACCTCCATAACTTACACTACTACTATTTGCATTAAGGACTGTTACTACCTATCCATACTATCCTATCATCTGCACTATCATATAGATTGCTAGCTCTTGAGACTATTACCATCTATCATCTGCACTGCTGCACAGATTGCTAGCTCTCCTGTCTACTCCTATCTATCCTTGCACTGGGTTAGTCTATCCTGTATTTGTCATCTGCTGTCCTCACCACCTACTAACATACTCGATACTAACCTATCTGCATTCCTAAATACCATCTTGAACTCTCCTGTACAAACCTATCAAGTGCTTACCATCCTTGTCACTGTTCACACCTGTCCCTTCAGCACATCACCTTCATACTATCATATACATCCTATCACTCCAGGAACATCTCATTGAGTGTGTATATATCTGTGTTGAAGCTGACAGGCCCACGGTGATGAGTCCTGGAGAGTTGGATCTGGTATTCAACATATCTCGGCATGACTTCTGAGTGGAGATTTTGCAGCTGCAAATCCAGCCTATATACAAAAATGCAGGAGCGTTACATTTATGTAGCAAAGCCAAGGACCAGGAATTGTTGTGGGTGGATGGCGGACTGGCGGATATTTGTGGCCTGCCATGAGGAATTTCAATGAAACATGGTCTACTGGTCACATGTGTTGAATTCCTCAGAGATCCATGCCTCATTCATTTTTACAAATGTGAGGTAGTCAACACTGTCATGAGCTAGGCGAGTGCGCTTATCGGTCACGATCCCCCCTGCTGCGCTGAACGTCCTTTCGGACAGGACACTGGACGGGGGGCAAGCCAACAGTTCCATTGAAAATTGTGTCAAGCCTGCCCACCCAGTAGTCCAGGGGTTTATCACTCCTCAGAGCGTCCACATCGGCCGTTAACTCGATGTAGACGGACACCTTTTTTACGCTCCAACATTTGGGCCACAGAAGCCTGCCTTTTTCCAGAACAACGTGACGATGGCATCATGGAAGGTGGAGTGGAGGACAACTGTGAGGAGACAGGAGAAGGAGAAGAGGCTGGACGGTGAGAGGCTGGAGTGTGGCTCTGTGGGTTCTGATGGTGTTGCTCCCACTGGGCTCGGTGATGGGATTTCAGGTGCCTTATTAAGTCGGTTATCCCTAGGTGAGTGTTGAGCTTAACCCGACTTATGCGTTGACTGCAAAGGCTGCAGATGGCAACACTATTGTCAGCAACGTACACATTAAAAAACGCCCACACTGCGGAGCCATGTGCCGGCGTCCTGGGAGCGCCAGATGTGACTGTACATGGTTGATGGCTCGCTCCTGATACATTTGCAGTCTGCTTTGTACCTCTTGTGCAATGCAAGTTCTGCCTGCCTCTCCTCTCTCTCTGCCGGTCATTCAGTCTGCCAGTTCTACAAATGATTGGCCAGCACCTCAATTCAATATGTGGCATTGGGGGGCCACAGGTTTATTACACCAGTTCTACAAATAATTGGCCAGTTACTGTTGTCACTGTGTGTAGCACATTTTTGCAGGACTAAAATACAATCTTAGAAAATGATACTGTTAAATAACACCCCACTTCAATATTTGGTATTTGGGGGGGGGGGGGGGGGCACTGGTCTATCAAACCAGTTGTTCAAAAATTGGCCAGTGAGTTTGGCACTGTGTGTACCAGACTTAACACAGCAAAAGAGGCAATATTGTTGCAGGACATAAATACAATTGTAAAAGTATACTCAGATAACACCTCACTTCAATATGTTGTATTGGGGGGGGGGGGGGCATTGGTCTATTACACCAGTTATAATACATTATAAGTGCTTTTGTCACTGTTTGTAGTATTGCTGCAGCAACGCTCAGTCACCACACCTGTCACAATGCTGCACAGTGCACAATAATACTACTAATCCACTATAATATGCTTTCTACAAAATATATTATACTGTGGATTACCCCCCTCCCTATATAGTGCACTGCACAGTAATACCAAAAAAAATTGCAGCCCTTTAAATGACTTTTGTGGACATTAAAAGAGCGATTTGTGTGGCTGCAGCCGATCTCTAACTGCCCCTAAAGCACAGACTGGATACCTCTCCCTAACCTGAAAAGATACTAGTAGACCTATACCGAAATACCAGCCCTGAAAAGGACTTTTGTGGATCTTCACAGAGCTATTTGTGTCTGGCAATCCCTCCCTCATGAACACAGCAGAGCTCTCCCTACGCTGACAAAAAGCGGAATGTGTCATGGGTCAAAGTTCTTCTGAATGAAAAAGAAAATGGTGGCGCGGACATCTTTGCGAACATCGGCAAAAGTCTGACTTTTCGCGAATTTGCGAACAAGCAAAATTCGCAGGGAACCGACCGCCGGGCGAACCGCAAGGCCATCTCTAGATATGATCTCCATGTATAAATACATAAGGGGGGGATATGATCTCCATGTATAAATGCATAATGGGGGATATGATATCCATGTATAAATACATAAGGGGGGATATGATCTCCATGTATAAATACATAAGGGGGGGATATGATCTCCATGTATAAATACATAAGGAGGGGATATGATATCCATGTATAAATACATAAGGGGGGATATGATCTCCATGTATACATACATAAGGGGGGGATATGATCACCATGTATAAATACATAAGGGGGGATATGATCTCCATGTATAAATACATAAGGGGGATATGATCTCCATGTATAAATACATAAGGGGGGATATGATCCCCATGTATAAATACATAAGGGGGATATGATCTCCATGTATAAATACATAAGGGGGGATATGATCTCCATGTATAAATACATAAGGGGGATATGATCTCCATGTATACATACATAAGGGGGATATGATCACCATGTATAAATGCATAAGGGGGGATATGATCCCCATGTATAAATACATAAGGGGGGGTATGATCACCATGTATAAAGACATAAGGGGGGATATGATCTCTATGTATACATACATAAGGGGGATATGATCTCCATGTATAAATACATAAAGGGGGATATGATCTCCATGTATAAATACATAAGGGGGATATGATCACCATGTATAAATATATAAGGGGGATATGATCCCCATGTATAAATACATAAAGGGGGGGGGTATGATCACCATGTATAAATACATAAGGGGGGATATGATCTCCATGTATAAATACATAAGGGGGGTATGATCTCCATGTATAAATACATAAGGGGGATATGATCACCATGTATAAATGCATAAGGGGGGATATGATCCCCATGTATAAATACATAAGGGGGATATGATCTCCATGTATAAATACATAAGGGGGGATATGATCACCATGTATAAATACATAAGGGGGGATATGATCTCCATGTATAAATACATAAAGGGGGATATGATCTCCATGTATAAATACATAATGGGGGGATATGATCTCCATGTATAAATACATAAAGGGGGATATGATCTCCATGTATAAATACATAAGGGGGGATATGATCACCATGTATAAATACATAAAGGGGGATATGATATCCATGTATAAATACATAAGGGGGGATATGATCTCCATGTATAAATACATAAGTGGTTCACAAAGTGAACCTGGTATAGAATTATTCACTTTCAGCTCATTACGGAGGACGAAGGGACACATTTTATGTCTGGAGGAAAAGAGATTTACTTTCCTCATACGGAAAAGCTTTTTCACAGTAAGAGCTGTGAAAATGTTCAAAAGACTCCCTCAAGGATTAGTTCTGGCCAGCTCAGTAGATTGTTTTGTAAAGATCTGGATGTATTCCTAAATGTACAAAATAGAACTGGATAATAACATTTATAGGTAATAACACCGGTGATTGGTAATCCAGGGAATATCTGTCTGCCTTCTGGTGTATCCGGAAGGATTTTCTCCCCTGGTGGAGCACATCAGACCATACTTTATAAAGGTTTCTTCTTCCTCTGGATCTAATATGGGTATATAACTCTATATATGGGGGTTTTCTATTTATTTATTTATTTATTCTCTCTGATTGTTAAACATAATTGACTTTTGCCTTTTTTAAACCTGACTAATTCTGTGACTGGCGGGATCAACAGGATTCTTTTAAATTAAACAAATCTAACAATTGTATTCGTATTTTCAATGGATCAAAAGAGAGCAAATAAGAGCGGTTCATTGGTGACACACCCCTTAGGAATATTACATTTTTTTTTTTGTCGGGGTTCCCACCTCCTTCACTATCCATCAATGATCACATCTATGACCTACCTTGCTCCATCTCCAGATTCTCACTTCTTCTCATTGCGCTCTGCGGACAAACAGGATTCTGTGCTCTGCAGAGTCTTTTGTCTTCACATCTGTGGTTGTTTTCTGTAGAATTTTAGGAAGTTAGAAATGAGAGAGATAATTACAGAGGAAGTGAATGAAATTCTGTATTTTCTGTAAATTATTACTGTACCCAAACGTCTTCCCACTCATCAAAAGGTTATTTAATCTCAGGGGGGTTTCTGGTCTCGGAGTAATGTATAATACACTGGTGTCCATCACTCCCAGTGTATTATACATCTAATTTTTCAGACGTGGGGTGGTGACGCCTTGGCGCTTGTCTTTCTCCCGGGTTGCGTTGCGCCGCCTGGTGCCTCCTCCTCCAGCTCTGTTTTGGTTTCTCCTAGGCTGTGGGCGGGGGATGTCCTGCGGCGCATCGGTGCCATGTGCACCCACCCCTAAGGTTCCCCAGATGCGAGGGCAGCTTCTGTCCATCTGACGTAGATGGAAGGGAGTAAGGCGCTTGATATGGGATATCTGCCTGCTGCCACTCCTCCATTTTTGTTCTGCGTCCTAGCATGACGCTGGTTTAGACCCGCCCTTGATCTCGGGGTATAAAGATGAGGCCCACTAGGATATCACTCTTTATTTATCTTGCCAAGGGAAGGGGGTTTGGGACAGTCCTTGCACTTTTGATTCACACACGTGAGAACTTAGAGGGGGGGATGTTCATTCTCCTATTTACAGTATTCACAAAAGTGAGTACACCCCTCACATTTTTGTAAATATTTTATTCTATCTTTTCATGTGACAACACTGAAGAAATGACACTTTGCTACAATGTAAAGTAGTGAGTGTACAGCTTGTATAACAGTGTAAATTTGCTGTCCCCTCAAAATAACTCAATGCACAGCCATTAATGTCTAAACCGCTGGCAACAAAAGTGAGAACACCCCCTAAGTCAAAATGTCCATATCGGGCCCAAAGTGTCAATATTTTGTGTGGCCACCATTATTTTTCAGCACTGCCTTAACCCTCTTGGGCATGGAGTTCACCAGAGCTTTACAGGTTGCTAATTGAGTCCTCTTCCACTCCTCCATGACAATATCACGGAGCTGGTGGATGTTAGAGACCTTGCAGTCCCCCCCCTTCCGTTTGAGGATTCCCCACAGATGCTCAATAGGGTTTAGGTCTGGAGACATGCTTGGCCAGTCCATTACCTTTACCCTCAGCTTCTTTAGCAAGGCAGTGGTCATTTTGGAGGTGTGTTTTGGGTCGTTATCATGTTGGTATACTGCCCTGTGGCCCAGTCTCGGAAGGGAGGGGATCATGCTCTGCTTCAGTATGTCACAGTACATGTTGGCATTCATGGTTCCCTCAATGAACTGTAGCTCCCCAGTGCTGGTAGCGCTCATTCAGCCCCAGACCATGACACTCCCACCATCATGCTTGACTTTGTACTCCTCACCTGGTTGCCCCCACACAAGCTTTACACCATGTGAACCAAATACATTTATCTTGGTCTCATCAGACCACAGGACATGGTTCCAGTAATCCATGTCCTTAGTCTTCTTGTCTTCAGCAAACTGTTTTCGGGCTTTCTTGTGCATCATCTTTAGAAGAGGTTTCCTTCTGGGATGACAGCCATGCAGACCAGTTTGATGCAGTGTGCGGCGTATGGTCTGAGCACTGACAGGCTGACCCCCCACCCCTTCAACCTCTGCAGCAATGCTGGCAGCACTCATACGTCTATTTCCCAAAGACAACTTCTGGATATGACGCTGAGTACGTGCACTCAACTTCTTTAGTTGACCATGACAAGGCCTGTTCTGAGTGGAACCTGTCTTGTTTAACCGCTGTATGGTCTTGGCCACCGTGCTGCAGTTCAGTTTCTGCGTCTTGGCAATCTTCTTATAGCCTAGGCCATCTTTATGTAGAGCAACAATTCTTTTTTTCAGATCCTCAGGGAGTTCTTTGCCATGAGGTGCCATGTTGACCTTCCAGTGACCAGAATGAGAGAGTGAGAGCGATAACACCAAATTTAACACACCTGCTCCCCATTCACACCTGAGACCTTGTAACACTAACGAGTCACATGACACCGGGGAGCGAAAATTACTAACTGGGCCCAAATTGGACATTGTCTCTTAGGGGTGTACTGACTTTTGTTTCCAGCGGTTTAGACATGTGTGTTGAGTTATTTTGAGGGGACAGCAAATTTACACTGTTATACAAGCTGTACACTCACTACTTTACATTGTAGCAAAGTGTCATTTCTTCAGTGTTGTCATATGAAAAGATAGAATAAAATAAAAGGAATTTTACTCATTTTTTTAATAATATGGCCTCAGGGACTTTGGTTTATTGTAAACGCTGTTTCTTCCGATAGGAGAAAATCAGAGTTAAAAAATTCACCTAAGCTGCCTTATTTTCAAACCAATTTAGGCCAGACCAGAGTTTAGCAGTGTTTGGCATTTATTTATTAACCACTTGCCGACCGCCGCACGACTATCTACGGCGGCGGTCAGCCCCTTACAGGCAAAGTGACGTAGGTCTACGTCGCTCGCCTGTGAGGGTTTAGGGAGCGAGCGCGCGCCGCCGGAGGCGCGCTCCCGCTCCCGCGTGGTCACGGACCCCCCCGCGCGTGTGACCGGCGGACCCGATCGCCGCCGGCCACTCTGCGATCGGCGGGGGAGAGGGAGAAAGTCAGGCAGCTTGTGTAAACAAGCTGCCTGTCATTCTCCTCTCTGTATGAGAGATGATCACATGGATCTACTATGTAGATCCATTGATCACTCTGCATACAGTTGAAGCCACAGCCAATCACAGTTAGAATCACGCCCCTAGGGACACACACAGCCCCTCCCTCTCAAATAAAGTTAACCCCTTCACTACCAGTGTATTTTTACAGTAACAGTGCATATATATAGCACTGATTACTGTAGAAATGTCACTGGTAACCCCAAAAGTGTCAAAAATGTCAGTCAAGGGTCCGATCTTTCCGCCGCAATGTCGTAGTACCGCAAAAAAAATCGCAGATCGCCGCCATTACGCGTTAAAAAAAAAACAACAAAAATGACAAAAATCTTTCCCTTTGTTAGTAAACGCAATAACTTTTGCGCAAACCAATCAAAATACGCTTTTTGCGATTTTTTTTACCAAACATAGGTAGCATAAAACAAATTGGCCGAAAATATTAAAAAATTTTGATTTTTACATTTTTTTTGGGGGGAATTTCATATAAAAAAAAGGGAAAAATATTGCTATTTTTGCAAAATTTACCTTTTTTTTTTTGTTTATAGCGCGTGATCAAAAAATCACACAGGTGATCAAATACCGCCAAAAGAAAGCTCTGTTTGTGGGAAAAAAAGGACGCCAAATTCGTTTAGGTACAGCGTCGCACGACCGCGCAATTGTCCGTTAAAGTCACGCAGTGCCGAATCGCAAAATACCCTCTGGTCGTTTAGCAGCCAAATCCTCCGGGGCTTAAGTGGTTAAATTGCCCAGAATTTTAATTTATTTTACCCATTAATCACTTCTGGACCGGAAGGATTTGCCCCCTTAATGACCAGGTCATTTTTTGCGATTCGGCACTGCGATAATTTAACTGACAATTGCGCGGTCGTGTGACGCTGTACCCAAATAAAATTGATGTCCTTTTTTCCCACATATAGAGCTTTCTTTTGGTGGTATTTGTTTACCTGTGCGACTTTTATTTTTTGCTCTATAAACATAAAAATGAGCGGCAATTCTGAAAAAAAAAAACAATATTTTTCACATTCTGCTATATAACATTGCCCAAAAAAATAAATAAAAATCTAAATGTTTTCATCATTTTAGGTCAATTGGTATTCTGCTACATATTTTTGTTAAAAAAAAAAAATTCCAATAAGCGTATTTTGTTTGGTTTGCGCAAATGTTATCACGTCTACAAACTAGGGTAAAGATTTATGTCATTTTTATTTATTTATTTTCTTCTAGTAATGGCGGTGATCAGCGATTCTTAGCAGGACTGCGACATTGCGGCGGACAGATCGGACCCCTAACTGACATTTTTAAGACTTTTTGGGGGTACCAGTGACATTACTGCAGTAATCAGTGCTAAAAATATGCACTGTTGTTGTAATAATGACACTGGCAGGGAAGGAGTTAACCCAGGGGAGATCAAAGGGTTAAGTGTGAGCCTAGGGAGGGCTTTCTAACTGTATGGTAGCGTGGCTTGTGGAATCAACACAGAGACCTGTGATCCTATACAGGATGATCACAGGCACTCTGATCATTCCAGAGAGAACAACGCTCTGCTGTGTTTACAACAGCCGACCGTCCTTCTCTCTCCACGGGGAAGCGATAGCAGGTGCCCGGCGGCAATCGCGGCCGGCGGCCCTATGGTTTTGCTTCTTCGCTGTGTAATGGGGGCGGGCGCTAAGCATGTTTAGGTGCGTTTAGTTGCGCTTGGCATTTTTATGCCCAAAAGCTCCTCTCCTGAACAGGATTCTTCTGCATTCAGGAGAAGAAGTTTTGATTTCCTCTAAACTCTGCTGTTCCTAAACTCCTCTGAAATCCCATGTGTGCATGCAGGGCTACTAATAAGGGGGTATTACTGGTTCTTCTGTAGGAAACCCGGACACACAGGGGGCCCCTTGCACACAGGGGGATCCGTTCAGTGAGACAGGGGGACAATTGCATAACAATGCACTGTATCTGTGTCTCTCCCTCCAGCTGAAAGCCGGTTTCTCCCCCTCTCCCATAGACACAGTGCATTGTTCTGTAATTGTTTTCCCGTCTTTGGGCTGCCAACATAGGATTCCCCCTGTGTTCCTGGGCTCCCCCTCATCTTCCCACAGCGCCACCGGCTGCTGCGGACGCACAGGTGGATGGAGAGAGGCGGAAGGAGCCGGTAAATACACTATATTACCAAAAGTATTGGGACGCCTGCCTTTACACGCACATGGAATTTAATGGCATCCCAGTCTTAGTCCGTAGGGTTCAATATTGGGTTGGCCCACCCTTTGCAGCTATAACAGCTTCAACTCTTCTGGGAAGGCTGTCCACAAGGTTTAGGAGTGTGTCTATGGGAAGGTTTGACCATTCTTCCAGAAGCACCGTTGTGGGGTCAGGCACTGATGTTGGAGACAGTCTCCGCTCTAATTCATCCCAAAGGTATTCTATGGGGTTGAGGTCAGGACTCTGTGCAGGCCAGTCAAGTTCCTCCACCCCAAACTCTCTCATCTATGTCTTTATGGACCTTGCTTCGAGCACTGGTCCAAATCATTTGGTGGAGGGGGGATTATGGTGTGGGGTTGTTTTTCAGGGGTTGGGCTTAACCCATTAGTTCCAGTAAAGGGAACTCATAAGGTGTCCGCATACAGTACCAAGACATTTTGAACAATTTCATGCTTCCAACTTTGTGGGAACAGTTTGGGGATGGCCCCTTCCTGTTCCAACATGAGTGCACACCAGTGCACAAAGCAAGGTCCATAAAGACATGGGTGAGCAAGTTTTGGGTGGAGGAACGTGACTGTCCTGCACAGAGTCCTGACCTCAACCTGATAGGGCGAATTAGAGAGGAAACTGAGAGCCAGGCCTTCTCGACCACATCAGTGCCTGACCTCACAAATGCTCTTCTAGAAGAATGGTCAAACATTCCCATAGACACACTCCTAAACCTTGTGGACGGCCTTCCCAGAAGAGTTGAGGCTGTTATAGCTGCAAAGGGTGGGCCAACTCAATATTGAACCTTCCTTCCACTGTTCACCAATGTAAGGGACATTCATCCCAAGTTTTCTTTATTAACCACTTGCCGACCGCCGCAAGTACATATACTGCAGCGGTCAGCCCCTCACAGGCAAAGTGACGTACCGGTACGTCACTAGCCTGTGAGGCTCTGGGGAGCGAGCGCGCACCGCCTGAGGCGCGCTCCCGCGCGGTCACAGACCCCCCCCGCGCGTGTGAGCGGCGGACCCGATGTCCGCCGCTCATTCACGATCGTCCGTGACAGCGGGAGAAAGGCAGGCGGCTGCTGTAAACAAGCCGCCTGTCATTCTCCCCTGTGTAGGAATAGTGATCATACGGTTCTACTATGTAGGACCGTTGATCATTGTTCCTACACCTCAAGCCACAGCCAATCACAGTTAGAATCACGCCCCTAGGGACACACACAGCCCCTCCCTCTCAAAAAGTTAACCCCTTCACTACCAGTGTCATTTTACAGTAACAGTGCATATGTAAAGCACTGATTACTGCAGTATTGTCACTGGTAACCCCAAAAGTGTCAAAAATGTCAGTCAAGGGTCCGATCTGTCTGCCCCAATGTCGCAGTCCTGCAAAAAAAAATCGCAGATCGCCGCCATTACTCGTTAAAAAAAAAAACAACAAAAATGCCAAAAATCTTTCCCTTTGTTAGTAAACGCGATAACTTTTGCGCAAACCAATCAAAATACGCTTTTTGCGATTTTTTTTACCAAACATAGGTAGCAGAAAACAAATTGGCCGAAAATGTTAAAAAATTTTGATTTTTACATTTTTTTGGGGAATTTCATATAAAAAAATGTGAAAAATATTGTTATTTTTGCAAAATTGTCGCTCTTTTTTTGTTTATAGCGCATGATCAAAAAATCGCACAGGTGATCAAATACCACCAAAAGAAAGCTCTGTTTGTGGGAAAAAAAGGACGTCAATTTAGTTTAGGTACAGTGTCGCACGACCGCGCAATTGTCCGTTAAAGTCACGCAGTGCCGAATCGCAAAATATGGCCTGGTCGGAATGGGGGTAAAATCTTCCGGGGCTTAAGTGATTAAAAGTCTTGCAATTAATAAGCATAAAATTAATATACATAAATAAATATATACATATTTACATGAAAAGGGAAAAAAATATATGTAGCAAATTCTGTTCTCAAACAAAGAATGGCCTTACAGCAAAAGCAAAACTCACATCATGACCATGTCATACCGGGGAAAATAATCTTAGTAAGACTCACACCACCACACCAGACATCCAACCTGTGAGGTCAGGAAACAAAACCACTCCCATTATGCATGCAGTCCTTCTTCAAAAAGAAGATACTAACCGTCAAAAACTAAGGGCGTGAAAGAAATAGCATAGGAAAAGAGCTCCTCACCCAGAGATGGACAGTTCACCAAAAGCAGGTCTCATATTCCTCTACGCCTTTATCCAGACCACTCGAGGCTCCCTGCCCTTCTCAAGACCCCCGAATCTTCCCAACCTCACCCAGAATATCGTACACCACCACCTCGAAAGGGAGGACTTTCTTCTGCAGGCTAATCTGGCACTGTGCATTCCATGTGAAGTAACAGACAACTATACTAACTAGAAATATGTGTATCCAAATCAAAATCCCAGCGAGTCAGGAATGCCCCGTACACCCACTCTGCATATCTCATGCAATAGAGAAAGGGGATGCCTAGAGCCCTCCCTTTTATATACCTCTATAGTAAAGGGACACTGGAGCAAAAGTGGTCCATAGACTCCACTTTAACAACACACTCTGCTCTAGGACGATCCCGATCGTCCATAGGGTGATGCTTCAGGTTGCCTCTCACATAGAGCCTTCCATGGAAAGCGAGCTAAACCCCCCCCCCCCCCCAGCAGCTCCCGTTAGTCTGGAGGATCTACGCACAGTAAATGTAGGAACTACCACATGAGGGACAGACTCAGGGACCACATCACCAGGGGAAACATAATCTGACACAATAGACACAAGAGGGGCAATAGAAGTTTCCTCCCTAGCTTCAGCTGATTCATCTTCTTTATCAAGCCTCTGCAGCTCAGTCTCCAATCCTGGCAAGTTATGCAGTGCCTCTGGGCACTGACTATATGGATGACCCAGCTGCTGGCACAAATTACACCATATCTGGGTGCCTTCTCTGGCCAAATGGCCTAAATCCTGGAACGGTGAGCACTTCTTGATGGTGCAGGATGATGCAAAGTGGCCTTTATCACCACATTTATTACAAACCTTAGGGTGACCATGATAAAAAATGGTCAGCCTATCCCTCCCCAGAAAGGCTGAGCATGGCTGGTACTGAACTACATTGCACAGCACCCTCAATTTTAGTGATACTGTCCAGGCACCTGTCCATATTCCATGCTCATCAAGGACTTTCCGCAGTGGAGTGAGGACCTCGCCATATCGGCGTAGCCTTTCTACTAAATCAGCCTCTGGTATGGATTCGTTACGCACCAAGATTGTCACAGATTTTACCAAAGGCTGCCTTGAAACTACCTTTGGAACCAAACCACTCCACTGCTCTGTGGCATCACTAGGGGGGTGCTGTCCGCACCCAGGTGACACCTGCCAGAGGGGTGACACCCAGGGCCGGCGCAACCACTAGGCAAGCTAGGAAGCCGCCTAGGGCGCACTGCCGCCTAGGGTGCAGCCATGGCCTGTCACCTCCTCATCCCTGGTGGATGTCACCTCTGGAGCTGCCGTCCGTGTGGCCAGTCTGCAGGAGTGTATCAGAGGAGGTGAGGAGGGGGAATGTCCGCTATGGAGGATCATGCAGGGGCACAGGGCAGGAACTATCATATGCGGTACATTGACAGATCCCTCCTCTGGGCCCCCAGAGCTGGCCCGCCTCCTTCATTGTCACTGGTCAGGACTTTTGAGGGGGCATGGCCAGCCAAGGGGTGATCCCACCTGTCACTGGGGGGCGGGGGTCATGGATGATTGCATGCTTCTTCTGGGGCAGAGAGTGACATGGAGGTAAAAAAAGTCTCTAAAAATGTTGTTTTTTTCTTTTTTTTATGCAACCACTAAACTGTGAGAAATTGGGCTGAAAACTGCTCTGCCCAATTCCTCAGTCAGGACAGCACTACATGAGAAACCAGATACCATCCTGATCTTTGTCAGCTTTTTTACTTCTATCTTTAGACTTTTAAATGGAAGTAAAAAAGTGCTGTTAGCTGACAAAGATTAGGATGGTATCTGGTTTCTCATGTAGCACTGTCCTGACTGAGGAATTGGGCACAGCAGTTTTCAACCCAATTTCTCACAGTCCTCCTCCCTGCTCTCACCCAGTCCTCTGCCCTGCTGTCACCCAGTCCTCTGCCCTGCTTTCACCCAGTCCTCTGCCCTGCTCTCACCCAGTCCTCTGCCCTGCTGTCACCCAGTCCTCTGCCCTGCTCTCACCCAGCCCTCTGCGGTCACCCAGTCCTCTGCCCTGCTTTCACCCAGTCCTCTGCCCTGCTCTCACTCAATCCTCCTCCCTGCTGTCACCCAGTCCCCTGCTGTCATCCAGTCCTCTGCCCTGCTCTCACCCAGTCCTCTGCTCTCACCCAGTCCTCTGCCCTGCTGTCACCCAGTCCTCTGCTGTCACCCAGTCCTCTGCTGTTACCCAGTTCTCTGTCCTGCTGTCACCCAGTCCTCTGCCCTGCCACACCCAGTTCTCTGCCCTTTTCTCACCCAGTCCCTTGCTGTTACCCAGCCCTCTGCCCTGCTCTCACTCATTCATCTTCCCTGCTGTCACTCAGTCCTCTGCTGTCATCCAGTCCTCTGCCCTACTGTCATCCAGTCCTCTGCCCTGCTCTCACCCAGTCCTCTGCGGTCACCCAGTCCTCTGCCCTGCTTTCACCCAGTCCACTGCCCTGCAGTCACCCAGTCCTCTGCCCTGCTGTCGCCCAGTCCTCTGCTGTTACCCAGTTCTCTGCCCTGCTGTCACCCAGTCCTCTGCCCTGCTCTCACTCAGTCCTCTGCCCTGCTTTCACCCAGTTTTCTGCCCAGCTCTCACCCAGTCCCTTGCTGTTACCCAGTCCTCTGACCTGCTGTCACCCAGTCCCCAGCTGTCACCCAGTCCTCTGCCCTTCTGTCACCCAGTCCTCTGCCCTGCTCTCACCCAGTCCTCTGCTGTTACACAGTCCGCTGCCCTGCTCTTACCCAGTCCTCTGCCCTGTTCTCATCCAGTCCTCTGCGCTACTCACACCCAGTCCTTAGCCCTGCTCTCACCCAGTCCTCTGCTGTTACCCAATCCGCTGCCCTGCTGTTACCCAGTCCTCTGCCCTGCTGTCACCCAGACCTCTGCCCTGCTCTCATCCAGTCCCTTGCTGTTACCCGGCCCTCTGCCCTGCTCTCACCCAGTTGTCTGCCCTGCTCTCACCCAGTTCTCTGCCCTGCTGTCACCCAGTCCTCTGCCCTGTTCTCACTCAGTCCTCTGCCCTGCTTTCACCCAGTTTTCTGCCCTGCTCTCACCCAGTCCCTTGCTGTTACCCAGTCCTCTGACCTGCTGTCACCCAGTCCCCAGCTGTCACCCAGTCCTCTGCCCTGCTCTCACCCAGTCCTCTGCGGTTACACAGTCCGCTGCCCTGCTGTTACCCAGTCCTCTGCCCTGTTCTCACCCAGTCCTCTGCCCTGCTCGCACCCAGTCCTCAGCCCTGCTCTCACCCAGTCCTCTGCTGTTACCCAATCCGCTGCCCTGCTGTTACCCAGTCCTCTGCCCTGCTGTCACCCAGACCTCTGCCCTGCTCTCATCCAGTCCCTTGCTGTTACCCGGCCCTCTGCCCTGCTCTCACCCAGTTGTCTGCCCTGCTCTCACCCAGTCCTCTGCCCTGCTGTCACCTAGTCCTCTGCTGTCATCCAGTCCTCTGCCCTACTGTCACCCAGTCCTCTGCCCTGCTCTCACCCAGTCCTCTGCTGTTAACCAGCCCTCTGCCCTGCCCACACCCAGTCCTCTGCCCTGCTCCCACCCAGTTCTCTGCTCTGCTCTCACCCAGTCTGCTGTCACTCAATCCTCTGCCCTGCTGTAACCCAGTCCTCAGCTGTCACCCAGTCCTATGCCCTGCTGTCACCCAGGCCTCTGCCCAGTTGTCACCCAGTCATCTGCCCTGCTGCCACCCAGTCCTCTGCCCTGCTGCCACCCAGTCCTCTGCCCTGCTCTCACCCAGCCCTCTGCGGTCACCCAGTCCTCTGCCCTGCTTTCCCCCAGTCCTCTGATATCATCCAGTCCTCTGCCCTGCTTTCACCCAGTCCTCTGCCCTGCTCTCACCCAGTCCTCAGCCCTGCTCTCACCCAGTCCTCGGCCCCACTCTCACCCAATCCTCTGCCCCGCTCTCACCCAGTCCTCTGCCCTGCTGTTACCCAGCCCTCTTCCCTGCTGTTATCCAGCCCTCTGCCCTGCTGTCACCCAGCCCTCTGCTGTTACCCATCCCTCTGCCCTGCTGTCACCCAGTCCTCTGCCCTGCTGTCCTCCAGTCCTCTTTCCTACTGTTACCCATCCCTCTGCCCTGCTCTCACCCAGTCCTCTTCCCTGCTGTCACCCAGTCCTCTGCTGTCACCCAGTCCTCTGCCCTGTTCTCACCCAGTCTTCTGCCCTGCTGTCACCCAGTCCTCTGCCAAGCTGTCACCCAGTTCTCTGCTCTATTGTCACCCAGTCCTCTGCCCTGTTCTCACCCAGTCCTCTGCCCTGCTCTCATCCAGTCCTCTGCCCTGCTCTCATCCAGTCATCTGCCCTGCTCTCACCTAGTCCTCTGCTGTTACCCAGTCCTCTGCCCTGCTGTCACCCAGTCATCTGCCCTACTGTCACCCAGTCCTCTGCTCTGTTGTCACCCAATCCTCTGCCCTGCTTTCATCCAGTCCTCTGCCCTGCTCTCACCAAGTCCTTTGCTGTAACCCAGTCCTCTACCCTGCTGTCACCCAGTCCTCAGCTGTTACCCAGTCCTCTGCTGTCACTCAGTCCTCTGCCCTGCTGTCACCCAGTCATCTGCTGTCACCCAGTTCTCTTATTAAGATAATGCCTTGCCTACAGTGGCTTTCTGGACACAGAAAAAAGTGTCCCTAAAATGTTTTTTTAAATGTTGGAAACCATGTTAGCTTTGTTCGGCAGTTCAATGAGGGGGCAACAAACATCACAAGGGATTTAGACAGAGCTGGTGCTAGACTATTTTGCGCCCTCTCTATACCGTATAGCGGTACGGAACTTTTATTTGGGGGGGCAAGTAGCTGGTCTTGCCTAGGGTGCAATATAGTCTAACCTTGGCCCTGGTAACACCTGTGGGCAGTGGCACAGCACCCCTACACTGATCTGCATCTCTCGCCGGCTGTCTTTGTCGCACACAGCGGAACGGACCAAAGCCGCCTCCCCCTCCAAGCGTTTTACATCTACATGGGAGAAAGGACACTGCTGTGCATGTGCTGTGCTAATCTGAGGTATTTATATTGTAATGTAGATGGACAGAGGAAAGGGACAGTGACCAGGAAGGAGAGCAAGTTAAAAAAAAAGGGGGAGGGATTGGGGGAGGGAGAGGTTTAGGAGGACATGTGCTGGGGGGCAAGCTGGGAGGTGAGAGGAAGGTCCTATGCTAGAAATGGGGGTTGGATTTTAAATGCAACCATCCAAAAGAACACAAGCCCTCTCCTCTCTCATAGCGCCCCCCCCCCCCCAGCACATATCCAAACCCTCACCATCCTACTAGCACAAATGAAGAAGTTGGTTCTGCACTGAGGGGTTCTTTACTGATAGAGGGGCATCTTTACAGATGGGAGGGGTCTGTACTGATGGAGGAGGGTTTGCAATGAGGGGGGTCTGTACTGATGGAGGAGGGTCTAAACTGAGGGGGGGGTCTGTACTGATTGAAGGAGGGTCTATACTGAGGGGTGTCTATATTGTGAAAGGGGTCTCTACTTAGTGTAGGGGGAGTCAATACTAAGGGAGGTCTGTAGTTAGTGGAGGGGAATCTGTAGTTAGTGGGTGGGGTCTATACTGAGGGAGGGGGGTCTAAACTTATGGAGGGTGGGTTTGCATTAATGTAGGTGGGTCTGTACAGAGGGAGGGGGATCTATACTGTGGGAGGGGGTCTGTACTTAGTGAGGGGGGTATCTATACTGAGGGAGGGTCTATACTGATGGAGGGGTCTGTACTGATGGAGAGGGGTCTTTAAAGATGGGAGGGGGTCTGTACTGATGGAGGAGGGTCTGCACTGAGGGAGGTCTGTACTGATTGAGGAGGGTCTTCACTGAGGGGAGGGGGGTATGTACTGATGGAGAAGGGTGTATACTGATGGAAGGGGGGTCTATACTGAGGGGGGTCTTTACTGATGGAGGGGGGTCTATACTGTGGAAGGGGTCTCTACTTAGTGTGGTGGCTCAATACTGAGGGAGGTCTGTACTTAGTGGAGGGGAATCTGTACTTAGTGGGTGGGTCTATACTGAGGGAGGGGATCTATACTGATGGAGGGGGGGAGGGTTTACACTAATGGAGGGGGTCTATACATAGGGAGGGGGATCTATACTGTGGAGGGGGTCTGTACTTAGTGGGGGGGTCTATACTGAGGGAGGGTCTATACTGATGGAGGGGGATCTGTACTGATGGAGAAGGGTCAATACTGAGGGAGGGGGTCTGTACTAAGGGGGGACTATAATTGGTAGAGGGGGGTGGCACAATGTTTTTTCCACACCGGGTGACACCAACCCTAGTGACGCCAATGCTGAAGACCCTTGCACCTCCTATATCTCTACAAAAAGAGATCCAAACCCTCAAGTTTCACAAAAGACAAATCAAATTCATAACTGCCCACTGGGAAAATAAAGCAAAGATATCACAGGTTTTAAACCCCCATCTCCAAAACCAACTCAGCCAGTCTCCCCCTTACTGGTGGGGTTCCCTCCCCCTCCCACCTCAACTGAACCACATTGCTCTTCCTGTCCTAACTAACCATCCCCCCACCAAACCTCCATGAATTGTGATTGTTATAATTAACAAAATTCCCACCAGCCACCGTAGTGCGACTCCCCAAAACTGAAGCATAGCTCCCTATATTCCTCCCAACAGAAGATCCATCTGTTTGTTTTGAACCATCCAACACAATTCTAGCACATAACGATTGTACAGGTTCGGGATTTGTCTGTACAACCAATGAATCCTTCCTCTGCTGAGCAGGGGGAGAAATATCATTTTTATTTTTCCCAGCAATACTTACAACTTCACCACCACCCACCAACACATCCATTGCTTTAACTATATTGTCATTCTTAATACCTGCTGGCATATTTATAATTCTTGTTGTCTTCATGGCAGTGTCCATAGTTGCTGCTGCACTGGTAAGGGCTTCAGCTGTCATTTTCTCCTTTACTGGGACAGGGCTTTCAGCTGTGGAAATTGAATGCTGTTTAACACAGCAACAGGTACAACATTACAGGAGACTTCCATGGCTGCTTCCATTCCAGTTGCTGCACCATGCTGATCCCCCCCACCCCCACCCCCACCAGCAATCAGCTGATCAATCAGCTCTGGAACACTGGGAAACTCAGGTGAAGGTGAAGCAGACTCTTAGGAGATGGCTGCCACCTTGCTTGTCGAGGAACTACTGGTCTCAGCAGGAGCAGCAAAATCCATGCCTTGGGGGGTTTGATGCAGGTCCATCCACATTGTTCTGATGGTCTGGTGACACCTCTGTTGAGGGTTTTCCTCGCATGTCTGCAGAGGGCTTCTCCACAGCAGAAACAGGCACCCCGCTGAATGCACTGTGTGCTGCACAGTGCTTTCTAAGCCCTGGTTGGAGAACGCTTTCCCCAATCAGGGTGCAGTGAATAGCTGGTTGTTAAGGAGCAGGTCAGAAAAACAGCCGCGGCATCGTAACAATGGATGAGTCATCAGCATCCCCATTGACAGTTGAATGAAAAAAAAAAAACATTGCCGCAATATAAATATGTAAAAAAAAAAAAAAAAAAAACGGAGTGGCGCCCCCCCCCCCCCAGATTTTAAGGGGAACCACATGCGAAAATTTAAAAAAAGAATTGCGTTGGGTCCCCCCCCCCCCCCCAAAACAAAAAAAAAATCCACTGACTATCATTATACAGAGGGCATACTGAATCTGATTATTATTATACAGGGGGCACACTAACCACCATTGTGCAGATGCACACTATCTACCAATATATGGATGCACATTGAGTATTGACCACCAATGTAAAAGCACACACTTAGAAACGAAGGTTGTATATAGTTGCACAATTTATGATGGGGTAAAATTGGGGGTAATAATATGGGGTGCTAGAGGTTAACTACTGTGCTTTGCTCGGAATGTATTATTGTGTTGTCCTGGGGGTTTATTACTTTGTTATGCTGGGGGTTTAATACTGTGTTGTGCTTGGGGTTTATTATTGTGTTGTGCTGGGGGTTTATTATTGTGCCGTGCTAGTGGTTAATTGTTGTGACATTTTGAAGGTTAATTACTGAATTGTGCAATATTGGGGGTTGATTATTGTGCAATCATGGGGGTTAATTATTGTGCAATTCTAGGGGTTAATGATTGTATTGTACTGAGAGTTAAGTATTGAACAATGCCCTGGGTAACCACTTTAATACCGGGCACTTTCACCCCCCTTCCTGCCCAGACCAATTTTCAGCTTTCAGCACTCTCACACTTTGAATGACAATTATTCAGTCATGCAATACTATACCCAAACAAAATTTTTATCATTTTTTTCACACAGATAGAGGTTTTTTTGGTGTTACTTAATCACCACTGAGTTTTTTATTTTTTTGCAATATACGTAGAAAAAAGAACGAAGGTTTTGAAAAAAAAAAACAAAACACTTTTTTAGCTTCCATTACAACATTTTGCAAATAAATTGATTTTTTATTACAGACTTACCTGTAAAATCCATTTCATGGGACACAGAGCCATAAGTTCATAAAATATGGGTTATATAGCCACCTACAGGTGAAGGACACTGGCAACCAATCAGAAAGGATGGCCCCCTATATATCCCCTCCCACACAGGAAGAACCTCAGTTTTGCAGCAAGCCCCATAGAAGAGGGGAGCAACCCCTGTGTCCTGAGATGTACTTCAAGAAATGGATTTTACAGGTAAGTCTGTATTAAAAAAAAAACATTTTTCTTTTCGTACATCACGGACACAGAGCCATAAATCTTACCATATGGGACGTCCCAAAGCAATGCATCTGAGGGGAGGGGGACACCAAAAAATACCACGATCCGACCACAAAAAGGATTACACTGCTGCGTGCAGAACATTGCGGCCAAATGCAGATTCCTCCTGGGTCCCAACATCCACTCATTAGAAAAGAGTGAACGTATGCACCAATGACCTGGTTGCGGCCTTGCAAATATGAGCCATAGAGGCTTGATGGCGATGTGCCCAAGAGGCACCTACTCCTCTAGTAGAATGTGCCTTTACAGGTAAAGGTGGAATCTTCCCTTCTAAACCATATGCCTGGGTAATAACCTGGCGAATCCAATGAGAAATCGTAGACTTAGATGCTGCCAACCCCTTCCTGGGCCCTTCTGGCAGCACCAACAAGCTCTCGGTCTTACAAATCCGAGCTGATTTCTCCAAGTAAAACTTAGTGCATGCCTTACATCAAAAGAATGCAATAACTTTCCTCCTCTGAATGAGGATCTTTAAAAAAGGAAGGTAATATAATGTCCTTATTCAAATAAAGGGCAGACACCACCTTGGGTGTGTACATACAGTGGGTACAGAAAGTATTCAGACCCCCTTAAATTTTTCACTCTTTGTTATATTGCAGCCATTTGCTAAAATCATTTAGGTTCATTCTTCTTCCTCATGAATGTACACATAGCACCCCATACTGACAGAAAAACACAGAATTGTTGACATTGTTGCAGATTTATTAAAAAAGAAAAACTGAAATATCACATGGTCCTAAGTATTCAGACCCTTTGCTCAGTATTTAGTAGAAGCCCCCTTTTGATCTAATACAGCCAGGAGTCTTTTTGGGAAAGATGCAACAAGTCTTTCACACCTGGATTTGGGGATCCTCTGCCATTCCTCCTTGCAGATCCTCTCCAGTTCTGTCAGGTTGGATGGTAAACGTTGGTGGACAGGCATTTTCAGGTCTCTCCAGAGATGCTCAATTGGGTTTAAGTCAGGGCTCTGGCTGGGCCATTCAAGAACAGTCACGGAGTTGTTGTGAAGCCACTTCTTCGTTATTTTAGCTGTGTGCTTAGGGTCATTGTCTTGTTGGAAGGTAAACCTTCGGCCCAGTCTGAGGTCCAGAGCACTCTGGAGAAGGTTTTTGTCCAGGATATCCCTGTACTTGGCCGCATTCATCTTTCCCTCGATTGCAACCAGTCGTCCTGTCCCTGCAGCTGAAAAACACCCCCACAGCATGATGCTGCCACCACCATGCTTCACTGTTGGGACTGTATTGGACAGGTAATGAGCAGTGCCTGGTTTTCTCCACACATACTGCTTAGAATTAAGGCCAAAAAGTTCTATTTTGGTCTCATCAGACCAGAGAATCTTATTTCTCACCATCTTGGAGTCCTTCAGGTGTTTTTTAGCAAACTCCATGCGGGCTTTCATGTGTCTTACACTGAGGAGAGGCTTCCGTCGGGCCACTCTGCCATAAAGCCTCAACTGGTGGAGGGCTGCAGTGATGATTGACTTTCTACAATTTTCTCCCATCTCCTGACTGCATCTCTGGAGCTCAGCCACAGTGATCTTTGGGTTCTTCTTTACCTCTCTCACCAAGGCTCTTCTCCCCCGATAGATCAGTTTGGCCGGACGGCCAGCTCTAGGAAGGGTTCTGGTCGTCCCAAACGTCTTCCATTTGAGGATTATGGAGGCCACTGTGCTCTTAGGAACCTTAAGTGCAGCAGAAATCTTTTTGTAACCTTGGCCAGATCTGTGCTTTGCTACAATTCTGTCTCTGAGCTCTTCAGGCAGTTCCTTTGACCTCATGATTCTCATTTGCTCTGACATGCATTGTAATCTGGAAGGTCTTATATAGACAGGTGTGTGGCTTTCCTAATCAAGTCCAATCAGTATAATCAAACACAGCTGGACTGAAATGAAGGTGTAGAACCATCTCAAGGAGGATCAGAAGAAATGGAAAGCACCTGAGTTAAATATATGAGTGTCACATCAAAGGGTTTGAATACTTAGGACCATGTGATATTTCAGTTTTTCTTTTTTAATAAATCTGCAACAATGTCAACAATTCTGTGTTTTTCTGTCAGTATGGGGTGCTATGTGTACATTCATGAGGAAGAAGAATGAACTTAAATGATTTTAGCAAATGGCTGCAATATAACAAAGAGTGAAAAATTTAAGGGGGTCTGAATACTTTCCGTACCCACTGTAGAATCACCCAATCCTAATGAAAAATTAAGAATGCTCTTTACAAGAAAGAGCTGATAGTTCCGATACCCTTCTAGCTGAAGTTATTGCAGTCAAAAAGACCAGTTTCCCAGTCAAAAGAACCAGGGGAACCTGCCCCAGAGGTTCAAAAGGCTGTCTTTGTAAAACTCCAAAAAACAATAAGGTGTAACCACCCTTCTCCTGCGCTTGGTATCCAAGCCCCTTGGCCACACACTTCACGGGACTGACAACTGGCTTCTCAGATGGCTAGAGTCTTGCTGCCCTTATCGGACTGGGGTAGTCCACCGATACTAAAAGCAAAAAGAACAAAAAAGGGCGCACCGACCTAGCGCATTATCCTCAATAAAAGGCTTTATTTAAATGACATAAAAAATGGCTACTCACAGAAGTAGATAAAGATAAAGCATATCAAGCTGGATTGCTCAAAAGTCCGTGTTTAGTCCATATAATCGTCCATGATGAGATGACTGACGCGTTTCGAGGCCTAGCCTCTTCCTCAGAGTGAGCACCTCCAGGTGTTCTAGAAGCATAAATTACACTTATAATTTCTTGACAACCTATCACATTTTTGAAGGCCCTGGAGCTCCAGGACAATGAAATTACCCACAAAATTTCCCTATTTTGGAAAGCAAACACCCCAACATATATATCCTATCAGGCATAATGCGTCTTTTGAACGCGTCATTTTTTTCCACAAGTTTTTGAAAAATGTGGAAAGAAAATGAAAACTTTTTTTTTTTTTCAAAAAGCTGTCAATTTATAAGATTTTTCTCACACATACCATGTACATAGCAAAAATTAGACCCAAAAATACATTCTGCAACTCCTCCTGAGTATAGCGATACCACATATGTGACACTTTTACACAGCCTGGCCACATACGAAGGCCCAACATCCAAGTTGCAGCTTCAGGCGTTCTAGGAGCATAAATTACGGATATAATGTCATTACTACCTATCACACTTTTGAAGGCCCTGGAGTAGAGAGGTACTCGGGTACTCTGATGGGCTACAGAGAGGTACTCAGGTACTCTGATGGACTTCAGATAGGTATTCTGGGCTGGAGACAGGTACTCAGGTACTCTGATGCTCTGCAGATAGGTACTTGGATACTCTGGGATGGAGACAGGTACTCTGGTACTCTGGAGGCTGGATACAGGTACTCGTCCACTCTGATGGGCTGCAGATAGGTACTTGGGTACTCTGGGCTGGAGACAGGTACTCGGATACTCTGATGGTCTGCAGATAGGTACTCGGATACTCTGGGGTGGAGACAGGTACTCGGGTACTCTGGGGTGGAGACAGGTACTCGTGTACTCTGATGGGCTGTAGACAGGAACTTGGGTATTCTGGGCTGGAAACAGATACTCTGGTTCTCTGGGCTGGAGACAGGTATTCGGGTACTCGGATGGTTTGGAGACAGATACTCAGGTACTCTGATGGGCTACAGGTAGGTACTTGGTATTCTGGGCTGCAGACAGGTACTTGGGTTCTCTGATGGTCTGCAGATAGGTATTTGGGTACTCTGGGATGGAGACATGTACTAGAGTACTCTGGGCTGGCGACAGGTACTCGGGTACTCTGATGGGCTAGTGACAGGTACTTAGGTACTCTGATGGGCTAGTGACAGGTCCTCCGTATTACTGTACAATCAGTGTGTTTTTACTGTACACTGTAATTGGTATCAGCCTGTTACCGCAATCTCCTCCTCACACACTGAAACCGCTAGCAGGCAGTTACCAGGTTTGTTGATATTTGTGACTGACTGTTATTGGACACAGCCAGTCACATGGTGAAGAGCCCATTTTATTGGCTCTTTACCCTTATCAGGGATGGGCTGTGTCAGAGTGACACGCCTCATCCCCGATCGCCAGGGATGAACACGTGCGGTGAGATCAAGGACAATACGGCTATGATTAAACACAGCTGGTCATGTTGTAAAGAGCCATTTTCATTCACTCTTTAGTCGGATCGGGGATGGGCTGTGTCCCGAGGGACACGCCTCATCCTCGATCGCTGCGCTGTGTGCAGGAGTGGCAAGAACGGATGGACGTCATCTGACGTCCGTCCGGAGGGAGGGGATGTTCCTGCTGGTGTAATTTTTCAAAGCGCCGATATAAAAGGGGTTAATTACTTGCTGTGCTGGGGTTTAATTACCTTGGCCTACCATGGGTAATTGTTGTGAAATGCTGGGAAATAATTATTTTGTTGTGCTGGGGGTTATCAGTGAACTTGACACAAGCTTGGGGTTATCATTTCTGGTCCTGTCTGGTCTTATTTTATTCCCATGGTTTCTTCAATTCACCCACAGGTATTATTTGATCTATAGAAAGGGAGAGAAGTGTCACACTACAAGTCATAGACCATAAAAAATGCCCACTTGCTGGCCACGCCTACTTATTGACCATGCCCACCTTTTGGACACTTCCACAAGTGCACAGTAGGCATTGCGCTTTGTGCGCCACATTAGCGCCCTCACTAGTTCTTCCAGAACCAGTGTAGGACCCCCTAAAAAATTATCTAGAGCTGCCCCTGCAGAAAGTTATTTCAAACGTTCCCCCATGATAAAATGTTTGGAAAAGACTGATATCAGCTATCATTGCAAACCACCCTGAAGATGCTCAGTGCCTAACTGTCGTGAAAATCCTTGGTCATAAACACATTTTGAGACATTCACTCTGATAGCACTAGCTACATGCTTGTTTTGAGGCAGTGACACCTAAAGTATTGAAGCCAGGGAATTGGTATGACAGTCTAGTAGCTGCCATTTATATGAGGAGGTCAGTAATGGGAGTCTACAAATTTCTCTTGGTTTTAGTATATTGTATATTCCTGTATTATTAAGAAGCAGGAGAAGAGACGAGCAGATGAAGATGTAGATGAAGATATATTTGAGGTTCAGCGGCACAGTTCAGGATATCTCCTTCTCACAGATGTACTTGTATTTTATGACACAGTGTCTGTCATCCCAACCATTTCCATCTCTCAACTGAGCGCAGTCTTGTCCTCCTGCATAACCCATCGTCGGTGCATTATTGGGCTTACCCTTCTGCCAGAACCTGCAGGAAGCAAGTTACATTAGTGACCAGAGGTGAAGATGATACTGATCAGTGTAGCAGCACCTGAGAAAGATCTCTGAGCCAAAATAAAAATATGCTTGTTGTTAAAGAACCACTGACATTCACAATCTGTACATACCCTCCCCTTTACCACCCATCCCCACCCATACCCCCATATATGTACTGAAAATTAGTTCTCTGATATTCATGTGACTATCCGTTTTCAATCTTCATTAGTAACCTGCACCATGGGACTACCAATCCCAAGGAAAGAGATAGCATATATATCCACAGAAGAATGGGATTTACCTATGGCTTGAGAAAGGACTGTTACTGGTTTGAATTGTCACTGTATAATGAAGTAAAACTGTATTTTATTCTGCTGTTCATATATATGCATCACATGAGCCATTTTATACTTCCAAATGTTAAAGTCCTTTGATGTAGCCTACTCTTGGATAAGGATGATCGAACTTTTCAAAAGTTCGGTTCGGCCAGAATATCCGAACTTCCCGAAAGTTCGGCCCGGATTTCAGAACCCCATTGAAATTAATGGGACCCGAACTTCGGTAATCAAAAAACACCATTTTGAAGCCCTAAAACCCAATAAATGCCCCTAAAAAGTGCCTAGGGTTCTGGGTCATGCCCCAGGGACTATTAATCACACAAAAAAAAGTTCTTAAAAATTGTCTTTTTTGGTAGAGAGCCAATTATTGGAAAAATTAAAAAAAAAAAAAATAAATAAATAAAAAAATGTCTTTGGATTTAGTATCTGGGGTGTCTAAAAAGTGTACCTGTGAAGTTTCAGCTCTGTAGCATGTCCAGAACCAGAAAAAAAAGATTGTTTGTATTTAGACGATCCCTGAAAACCCTTCTCTTTAAAGAAGCCTACCCGGCTACTAACTAATAACGCTGTTTCTCTTGCTCCATCAGCGCATCCCCCACAGCTATTGCCTTTTGTATCAATTGACCCTCCCTTTTAGATTGTAAGCTCTAACGAGCAGGGCCCTCTGATTCCTTTTGTTCCAAATTGTAGTGTAACTGTAATGTCTGCCCTCATTTTGTTAAGCGCTGCGCAAACTGTTGGCGCTATATAAATCCTGTATAATAATAATAATAATAATAGGTCACTTATAGAACAGGTTAGTGGCTTCTCGCTTTTGACACCTTGCCGGTTTAGTAGCAAGCGGTTTTTTGGGCATTTTTTGGGTTCTTTGGAGGCAGGAAAAACATCTGAACTTGTGTATAGTGGTATGTATACCACTATACACAAGTGGTATGTATACCACTATACACAAGTTCAGATGTTTTGCCTGCCTCCAAAGAACCCCAAAAAAATGCCCAATAAAACGCTAGCGTAAAAAAAAAAAAAACGCCCAGGTGTGTTGTTGCAGGCATTTTTTGGGGTTTTTGGAGGCAGGCAATACATCTGAACTTGTGTACACACACATACTTATATGTATTTTACACTTAGACATATATAGGTGTTATAGGAGCGTAACTATATTAGTGTAAATGATTTCATTAGCGCAAGCATATATGTCTGCTACTATCACAACTATATATGTCTAGGTGTGTATATACATATAAGTATGTGTGTATATATACCCGTATACACAAGTTCAGATGTTTTGCCTGCCTCCAAAAACCCCCAAAAAAATGCCTTCAACAACACACCTGGGCGTTTTTTTTTTTTTTTTTTTTTTTTACGCTAGCGTTTTTTTGGGCATTTTTTGGGGTTCTTTGGAGGCAGGCAAAACATCTGAACTTGTGTATAGTGGTATATATACCACTATACACAAGTTCAGATGTTTTTCCTGACTCCAAAGAACCCAAAAAATGCCCAAAAAAACGCTTGCTACTAAACCGGCAAGGTGTGAAAAGCGAGAAGCCAACAACCTGTTCTATAAGTGACAAAATACAAATGATCTTTTTTTTTCTGGTTGTGGACATGCTACAGAGCTGAAACTTCACAGGTACACTTTCTGGACCCCCCAGATACTAAATCCAAAGAAATTATTATTTTTTTTATTTTTTTTTATTTTTTCAATAATTGGCTCTCTATCAAAAATGACAATTTTTAAGAACTTTTTTTGTGTGATTTTGTGTCTGGGGGGTCTAAAAAGTGTACCTGTGAAGTTTCAGCTCTGTAGCATGCCCAGAACCAGAAAAAAAAGATAATTTGTATTAGTGCAATTATAGAACAGGTTGTTGGCTTCTCGCTTTTCACACCTTGCCAGTTTAGTAGCAGGCGTTTTTTGGGCATTTTTTTGGGTTCTTTAGAGGCAGGCAAAACATCTGAACTTGTGTATAGTGGTATATATACCCGTATACACAAGTTCAGATGTTTGCTTGCCTCCTAAAACCCCCAAAAAATGCCTGCAACAACACACCTGGGCGTTTTTTTTTTTTTTTTTGATGCTAGCGTTTTTTTGGGCATAGTGGTGTATATACACACATACTTATATGTATATACACACCTAGACATATATAGGTGTGATAGGAGCATAACTATATTGGTGTTAATTATTTCATTAGCGCAAGTAGTTTTTTCTGCTCCTTTCACACCTATATATGTGCAGGTGTATATATACAGACATGTGTGTGTATATATACCCCCTATACACATGTTCAGATGTCATGCCTGACTCCAAACATGTGCTCAAAAAATCACTATAGACGCCTGCAGCCAAAAAGAATGCTGACGGCGGCGAAGCCATATTACTGCAGCGAAAGTGACTTGAGAGAAACTATCTTTTCTCTATAGCGGTCACCCTGATATGGAAGGGTTTGGTCACCCTGCCATAGCAGTCACTGTCAGTTCACCCTACACTTCATTACGGTCACCCTGATATGAAAGGGTTTGGTCACCCTGCCATAGCAGTCAGAGTCAGTTAACCCTACACTACACTACAGTCACTCTGACACTTAACACTTTCCCTACAGAAACTAGATTATTGAATCTAACTATAGTGGAAAATAGTACCCTAACTACACTAGATATCCCTTTCCTCACACTAATAAATGCTAAATGACACTTTTAAAGTAAAATTAACAGAACTGCTTCCACTCTCTTCCATGTCCTGTATAACAATGCTAGGAATTTGGCGGGGGCTATCTTATATACTGGGGGGCGTATTCACTAATGATTGGCCTATGGACCCCCTAGTCACTCCAATAACATTCCTAGCATTCTCCTGCCCCCTCAATTGGCTTTTGCTAATGGTTCTGGTCCAATCACAAGCTTTTAAAGCCCATTTCCTGAACCATTGCATTTTGGTCAGTTCTGGTTGCCGAATTCCGAACTTTTTGGGCAAAAAGTTCTAAATTCGGCCGAACCTCGAACACCCAATGTTCGGGCCGAACCGATGGTCGACCCGAACCGTTCGATCATCCCTACTCTTGGAAACTGCAAAATTGTTTAATTTTTTGTACCAACAAAGGTGCAGCCCAGAGCTGGTACTTTTACAAGATTTCGGGGGTCTTGGTTGATGCCCCCTAACACAAATTGTTCAGTCTATGCTATGCAAGAGTGGACTGTCCGAGACTGTGAACATTCTACAGAAGAAGGTCAGAGACTGTGGACATGCTTCAGGAGATGGTCAGAGACTGTAGAAGTAACACAGAGGATGGTCAAAGACAGAAAACTCACTACGGGAGATGGTCAAAGACTGGAAACCTACTAAAGAACATGGCCAGAGACTGTTGCTATGCTACAGAAGATGGTTAGGTGGTCACAGATTGAGGAAATGTTACAAAAGAGGGCCAGAGACCATGGAAATACAACAGAGGATGGTCAGTGACTGCAGACATACTATGAAAGATGGCCAGAGGCTGTGAATATATTACAGGAGATGATCATAAACTGTGGATATCCTACAGCAGAAGGTCAGAGACTGTGAACATGCTTCATGAGATAGTCAGAAACTGCTGGAAAAGATGATCCAAGATTGCAAACTCACTACAGGAGATGGTCAAAGACTGCATACCTACTAAAGGACATGATCAGAGACTGCTACAGAAGATGCTTAGGTTGTCACAGATTGTGGACATGTTGCAGAAGAAGGCCAGAGACTGTGGATATCTTACAGAAGATAGACATACTACCAAAGATTGTCAGAGACTGCAGACATACTATAGGAGATTGTCAGAGGCTGTGGATATATTACAGGAGACGGTCGTAACTGTGGGCATCCTACAGAAAATGGTCAGAGACTGTGGACATGCTTCAGGAGATGGTCAGAGACTGTAGAGATGCTACAGAAGATGGTCAAAGACTGCAAACTCACTACAGAAGATTTTCAGAGACTGCAGACCTACTACAGGACATGGTCAGAGACGGCTGATATGCTACAGAAGATGGTTAGGTGGTCACAGATTGTGGACATGTTGCAGAAGAAGGCCAGAGACTGTGGCTAGCCTACAGAAGATGGTCATAGACTGTGGACATACTATTGTCAGAGGCTGTGGATATAGTACGGTCATAGACTGTGGACATCCTACAGAAGAAGGTCAGAGACTGTGGAAGGTCAGAGACTGTGGAAATGCTTCAGTAGATGGTCAGAGACTGTAAAGATGCTACAGAAGATGGTCAAAGACTGAAAACTCACTACAGGAGATGGTCAAAGACTGCAGACCTATTACAGGAGATGGTCAAAGACTGCATACCTACTACAGGACATGGTCAGAAACTGCTGATATGCTACAGAAGATGGTTTAGTGGTGACAGATTGTGGACATGTTACAGAAGAAGGCCAGAGACTGTGGATATCCTACAGGAGATGGTCATAGGCTGTGGACATGTAGTGGTGTGCCCCTTTATCCAGATTCAGGTGCAAGTCCCTTTATCTTAATTCCCCACAATCCTCTGGGCTCCCAGCATCCCCTGAGTTCCTGCACACAAGCAGGGATATAAATGCCAGCTCCGCCCAGCTTCCTGTGCGCACAGAGATCCTGCCTGATGGGACAGCAGTGACTGGGCAAGTGAGCTGTCCCCAGGTGCTGGGTCCTCATCTGATCAGTCTGGTGTGTGGGCCACCAGCAGTGAGCAAAAGAGCATGCAGCATCTATCCAAGCCCCAGTCACTGGAGAGGACTCTGTTACAGTCCATGTGGAGAAGCTGTCCAAGCAGTGCGGTGGTCCTATCTACAGCCCCCAGAGCCTCCTGACCGAAGTCAGCATCAGCAGTGCCAGTGGGAAGTCTGTGCCAGCAGGAAATCCTCTCAGCTCACAGTCTGCTGAATGAACGATTATCATGTTGGAACACGTGAGAAATCTTCAGCTCTCTATCCTATCAGTAAACTGAACTCAGAGCACTCTGCTGCCATCTATGTTTTATGCCTGTTTCCCCCTTCCTCATATTGCTGTTTTGTACTGCAAACCCCTGTCCACATGATCTCCTGTGTAATCTACGTTGGTTGTCATTGTTAAGTAAAGTAGAAATTGCACATTACCACGGGTCTGATCATTTGGCTGATACCGCTACATAACAGACATACTACAGGAGATTGTCTGAGACTGCAAGCATACTAAAGGGGATGGTCAGAGGCTGTAGATATACTACAGGAGATGGTCATAGACTGCAAACAAACTATAGGAGATGGTCAGAGACTGTGGGCATACTGCAGAAGATGGTCGAAGACTTTGGACAAGCTATGGGTATGTCTGGACACTAAGACTATGGTGGCATTCGAGACAGTTAGAGAGTGTGGTCATGTTACACAAGACTGCTAGAGATCCCTGTCATTATGGCCATTATACAAATAAATATTCTTACTCACGGTACTAGTTGCTGGGACACAAATGATCAAAAGCCCACAGTTTGGGCATCATGCATGAAGCTGGTGCACAGGAGAATATTTGGATAAGGTGTACATTTTATCTTTCAGTTAGAGTCACCTTTCAGTTTGGAAAAATAAATTTGATATTTGGGGATTCATGTCTTACTTTGGAGCCACCTCGAAAGAAGTCCCATCAAGCCATTCCCAGGCTTCATTGACCTTGCTGAGACCAATCCAATAGGTCTGATTTTCTGAAAAACCACGCAGGAAATTCTTTGGAGAGAAAATGACAAAATAGCTTGTTGAACATTTTCCAATGTTTTTTTAGTCTGTCCAGAGATGCTTAAACTTTTATATTTCCATCACATATACATATTATTAATTATTATACATTTACAATATATAGCACTGACATGTCCTGCAGTGCTGTACAGAGAATGTTGAACCATTCACATCAGTTTTTGTAGTAGAGGAGCTTACACTCTAACGTCTCCCACAGTCATTTTTATGTAGATCTGACATATACTGCAGTGCTGTACAGACAATTCTGGTGTGCACCAGAAAAGCTTACACTCTAATGCTCCCCCAGACCCAGAGTCACAAACTTTTATCATACAAGTTTGGTATAACAAATCATATGTGTGAAATTTCCTACACAACTGGAAATGTGATAAAATGGAGATATTTACTACTCTAGACGTGTTTTGTGGCATTATGATTTTCATTTAGCCTGTCAAAGAAACTTGTTCCCATCCAACATTGTGTAGAAATATGAGAACCCTCCATCCCATCATTGGCTCATATGTAGGTATTATGACTTCTGATCTCAACACAATGAGGTCACATATGCCTCGTTTCCACTGAGCGGAACGGTTCGGGTCGGTACAGTTTGGAAGGGTTAGAATGGTCCGGTCTATTCAGGTGAGCGTTTCCACTGCAAGTTGGGCCACCAGGGACCATGCGGGGTTTACACCAAATGAGGTGTTTGTTTTGCTCTTTCATTTGACGTGAGCATTGAAGTTTTCCTGTCCACCAGTCAGTGGAATCTATCGTGTGACGCCAGTAACTCCACCCTAACTGTACCGTACCATTTCCTATGGCCCTACATCTGAAGCAGGACCAGGAATGGTGCGGTTTGGCTCAGTTGTATGGGCCACTTTCATAATGGAAACACTCAAATTGGCGTACCGTACCAAACTGACCCGAACCGATCCGCTCAGTGGAAACGAGGAAATAGTGACCATTTATTAAAGGAAATAGTGTTGCTTCGAAGAAGAGGTCGCAAGGGATGGTCATACTTGAGCCTCTTTATTCTCCTTAGTGGTGCTCATCACTCTTACCATCTCATCCTCCCCATTAATGACCACCAGATGAGCCATCTTTTTCTCACAGTCCTCTTTGGTCGATTTCCATTTCTCCGGTTTCGTGGACTTGTAGTAGCAGCTGAGACCATATTGTATCCAGGTCTCATCACACAATCGGTCAGCAGAGCCTGAGAAAGAGAGTGAAGGGGGATGGTGAAAATGATGTTGAACTGTCACATTAGACCAAGTTGGCCATAAAATTATGGTAAATCGAAAACAATAAGACAGTTGGTGCATCTAATACTATCGGGGTCTTTTCCATTGTACCAACTTTTCATTAAAGGACAATGAAGCTATTACATTATGCTCTATGTAAAGTATTAACATGACTGATTTTTTTTTTTAATCAAGCCTAATATATGCTATGTGGTGGACATCTGACTATTGTACTTATATGAGCTTGCTGGACATCTCGTTTTGCCAAGCAATGGTCATTAACTGCTTTACGACCGCCCTCCGCCGTAACTATACGTCGGTCACACACAGGAGGCTAGGGGGCGAGCGTGCTCCCGCCCCGTTAGTCAGCAGGGAAGCCAATGCACTGGGCAGGCGGCTCTAATTGCTGCCTGACACCCGCGATCGCTCCCCGCTGAGAGAGAAGAACATTCGGCTGTTGTAAACACAGCTCACCGTTCTTCCCTCTGGAATGATTATAGAGCCCCTGTGATCCTTCTATATAGGATCACAGGTCTCTATGGTAAATTCACAAGCCTCGCCCCCCCCCACAGTTAGAATCACTCCCCTAGGCTCACATTTAACCCCTTAATCACCCATAATGTTAACCCCTTCCCTGCCAGTGTCAATATTGCAGTGACAGTGCATATTTTTAGCACTGATTACTGTAGTAATGTCACTGGTACTCCCAAAAGTTTAAAAAATGTCAGTCGGGGGTCCAATCTGTCTGCCGCAAGGTCACAGTCCCGCTAAAAATTGCAGATCGCTGCCATTACTAGTAAAAAAAAAAAAAATAAATAAATCTTTCCCATAGTTTGTAGACGCGATAACTTTTGCACAAACCAATCAAAATACGCTTATTGCGTTTTTTTTTTGCCAAAAATATGTAGCAGAAAACATATTGGCCTAAAATGTTAAAAAATTTTGATTTTTTATTTGTTTTTTTGGGAATGTTATATAGCAGAATGTGAAAAATATTTTTTTTTTTCACAATTGTCGCTAATTTTTTTGTTTATAGCGCAAAAAATAAAAATCGCACAGGTGATCAAATGCCACCAAAGAAAGCTCTGTTTGTGGGGAAAAAAGGACAGAAATTGTGTTTGGGTACATGTGATACGATTCTGATATGGTCGTGCGAGTGACTGGTATAGTATTAGATAGAGTCCATATTCAGTCAGCGATAGTAATGACTCCTGTCCTCCATGAAACTAACAAGGTTATTACAGTTCAGAAAAGCAAGGCTGAAGGACTCAAAAAAGGACGGGGGATGTGGCTGATAATTGGCTTATAAGTCATGATCACGCGCCACACCTCCTTGAGTCTTTCAACTGTGCATGTCACTATCTTTTTGGGTTGTGCAAGAGGCGCGTGACCGTAAGTGCGCACAAACAGAACTTAACTATAACTAGTAGTCCATGTGATCATCACGGTTATGAGCAGTGATCAAATTAGCCAATCCTTAGGGGTATACGAGACCGTGCAAGGCGTGGTATTAATGGGATTCTATCCATAAAGTTCAGGGAAAGCCCAGAGATTTTGGGACTTTCTTTATTTAGCCACGGCGGACGCGTTGTGTGATGCAGATAACATTGACGGGTACCTCCTACGATCGATGATGAGTCCCCCGATCATGGAGTGATGCTACAATATCCGGTAAATGTATTGATTCTTACTTTCATGATTATGGTGTATTTTAGCTTGTAGAAGATAGGTGAATAAAAGATGTCTTATGCTTAGAAGTGTGCCTGTTTTGTATAACAGTGAGAGATAAGGAAGAGTTTAATCTAGTTAGCAAGACAGTACAGCGTCGCACGACTGCGCAATTGTCCGTTAAAGTCATACAGTGCCAAGTTGAAAAAAGTGGCCTGGTCATTAAGGGGGCAAATCCTTCCGGTCTTAAAGTGGTTAAAAAGGAGATGGTCTCCACTCTTCTGGGAAGGCTGTCTTCAAGATTTTGAAGGGGGTCTGGAAAGTAAGGGCTCTGTGCAGGACATTTGAGTTCCTCCACACCAAACTGATCACGCCATGTCTTCATGGAGTTGGCTCCACTCTTCTGGGAAGGCTTTCCACAAGATTTTGGAGGGTGGCCTGGTCATTAAGGGGGCAAATCCTTCCGGTCTTAAAGTGGTTAAAAAGGAGATGGTCTCCACTCTTCTGGGAAGGCTGTCTTCAAGATTTTGAAGGGGGTCTGGAAAGTAAGGGCTCTGTGCAGGACATTTGAGTTCCTCCACACCAAACTGATCACGCCATGTCTTCATGGAGTTGGCTCCACTCTTCTGGGAAGGCTTTCCACAAGATTTTGGAGGGTGGCCCGGTCATTAAGGGGGCAAATCCTTCCGGTCTTAAAGTGGTTAAAAAGGAGATGGTCTCCACTCTTCTGGGAAGGCTGTCTTCAAGATTTTGAAGGGGGTCTGGAAAGTAAGGGCTCTGTGCAGGACATTTGAGTTCCTCCACACCAAACTGATCACACCACGTCTTTATGGAGTTGGCTCCACTCTTCTGGGAAGGCTTTCCACAAGATTTTGGAGGGTGGCCTGGTCATTAAGGGGGCAAATCCTTCCGGTCTTAAAGTGGTTAAAAAGGAGATGGTCTCCACTCCTCTGGGAAGGCTGTCTTCAAGATTTTGAAGGGGGTCTGGAAAGTAAGGGCTCTGTGCAGGATATTTGAGTTCCTCCACACCAAACTGATCACACCACGTCTTTATGGAGTTGGCTCCACTCTTCTGGGAAGGCTTTCCACAAGATTTTGGAGGGTGTCTGTGGGAATTTGTGCCTATTTGTGAGGTCAGGTACTGATTGATGTTAGAGGTGAAGACCTGAATCACATTCTCCATTCCAATTCATCGAAAAAGTGTTCAGTAGGGTTGAGGTCCGGGGTCTGTGCATGGTTCCTCCACGCCAAACTGATATCTCTATGGAGCTGGCTTTGTACACAGGGGCACAGTCATACTGGAACATAAAAAGGGTCTTTGGATGTATCCGAATCTCCGGATGAAATAGTAACGAACTATAATGAATTTTTGTTCTACCGAATTCCACATTTTCAGAACGAATAAAATTCGGATCGGTCGAAAAATGGTTGACTGAATTGAATTCTGTGTGAAGAATAGCTGGTTGCTAAGCTATTCTTCATAGCCTGCCCGCGTCCATTAAATGAATAGCTAAGGAGCGGAGTCACCATATTACATCAGTGGGTGACCCTGCCCCCGTATGATGTCATTGACCCATCACGCCCTGGGCCCTGGACAGTGATGTCACAAGGGGGTGGGGTCACCCACTGTTTTTTTTTTTTTTTTCCTTTCAAGTTTTGGGTGGTGCGGTAGGCAGCAGGAGATAGATCTACATTGGGGGACATTGTTTGTTTTTTATTTTTTAATAAAGGAATTGTCAAAAACTTTTTTCACTGTCTCTATTCACTTTTTACACTTTTTTGGTGAATAGATAGGGGTACTATACTCAATCACATGGTGTGCGCAATATTAAAGCGTGACATGTTAGGTATCTATTTACTCGGCATAACATCATCTTTCACATTATACGAAAAAAAATTGGGCTAAATTTAGTGTTTTGGTTTTTTTAAATTCATAAAACTGTTTTCCCAAAAAAAGCGTGTTTGAAAAATTTCTGTGCAAATACAGTGTGACATAAAAAGTTGCAATGACCGCCATTTTATTCCCTAGGGTCTCTGCTAAATATATATATATAAATATAAGGTTTGGGGGTTCTGAGTAATTTTCTAGCAAAGAAAAAATGATGATTTTTACATGTAAGAGCTGAGTACCAGAAATGGCCCGGTATGAAAGTGGTTAAGGGGGCGTGACAAGGGGTGTGTCCAATGCCTACATACCTTTGCTAATAGGTGCCCCTCCATTTAAAAAAAAATAGGAGGTATGCTAGGGGTGTATTTATAAAAAAATCATCACTGCTATATTTGTCCTGTAAAACTGCATGCACGTTTGTTCAGTGCCAATAGGGGCAATATTGAACATTTTTAGCATATTTTCTCTCCAGGTCGAATGTTCTTCACAGTGTGAATCAGAAAAAAGTCACCTTTTGTCCATCAAATGGAACTGATGATCATAGGAAATAAATATTTGTGATTGTCACTTTATTCTAGTGGCTGAAATATGGTATTTTCCTGATTCACTCTATTCTGTATGACTAAATAAAATTCAACCTGTAAAGAAAATAGCTTAATAACCCTTTTTTTATACAAACAGCTTTGTAATTTTTTTTAATGGGGAGTTGAATATGAAAAACTTACTTTTTCTCTTCCAGATCTCTTCTATTAGTTTCCCCACAGTTCCCAAATTTCTCTGAATCTTGTTGAAAAGATAACCTGTAATACAAAGAATAGCAGGTCACCCCTGTTTCGGGACTACTTTCCTATACACACGGGCAGTGACAGGTAGAGGGGTTCTCCTTCGGGGCTCTATATTTGATTTAGTGATCGACCGATATCGTTTTCTTCTTGCCGATACCGATATTTTGGTCATCGCATATCGGTATTGGCCGATATTTTTGTACATTCAATTTTTTTTTTTTTTTTTACAGGTACTCTTGTGGAGGGATCTGGGGGTCTAAAACCAAACCCCTTCTCTGCACATGAAATGCCAATTTGACGCCGAGTACCCGGAAGTGATATCATGACATCACTTCCGGCTTTTTACACGGTGACCCAATCAGAGCTGAATGCGGCTTTGATCGGGTTGTGTCTTCGGCGGCCGTGCAGGATAGTTGCCCGGGTCTCCCGGTGGGACGGGCGAGCCACGGAAGGCGACGGGAGGGTGAGGGACGTCCCCTCCCGCTCCTTGTAATGACAGCTGAGTGGCTTCTCAGCCGCATCGGTTGTCATTTCAAGACAGCCGATCGTCGGCTATGGACGCCGGTACCGGCCTCTAGCTGCAGACATCACTCCGGTACAAGCACTTTCCCAAAATATTGGCAATATCGGTAACCTTGGTGGCTGATTCCAATATATCAGTGAAAGTGCATATCGGCCCTCGATATATCAGTATTGCCGTTAATCGGTCGATCTCTAATTTGATTTGAGATGAGATTCTTTTTTTTTTAGTCTATACTTGCCAGGGCAAGTTTTCTAAAAACATAATGCAATGCATGTTAGAAAAGAAATGAACTACCTAACAAGTGCCGTCATCCAAATAATAAAATTGAGAAAATTCACTCAACAAGATGCAAGATGTATATGCATCTTGTTGAGTGAATTTATGTATTTTTCACTAACTCATGTTTTGTTTTATTTAAAGAACTATTCTGATATAAACTGGTCCTGAAGAAGCATGCTGCGAAACGCGTAGACCCGATTATGAGACATAACTCTGTAACAGTCAAGTATCTCTCTACAGTCCAAACCATTTGTTCTTTTGAACACAGTTGGTCTAGGGACTGTTTGGGATATTGTTTTTATTTTTTGTCTTTTTTCTGTCCTATATATGTTTATTGAGTGAGGATTGTCTTTGCCTTTTTCCGTACCTCTTTTAATATTATTGTCTATGTAATAAAAATTATAATTTTTTACCAATTGCGAGTCGCTTTGGTTCATTCTACGATGTGCCTCCGAAAGTCCACAATTTTTGTGAAATGATGGTTTGGTTTTTCCAACCATACATTACTCAATTTTTTTCATAATGCAATGCATGGACTTTTAATGCATGGACTTTTTAATTGCCACCAGGCTCAGAAGAGAAATAATGGAAGCTCTTTTGATAAGCAAGCCCTTCACAAAAAAAGTGGGTGGCCCTCTCAGCATGCCTGCATCCTGAAAAAGTCTTCCCCTAGTCTGGGGGATGAACTTAGACCTGGGCTTGGGTGCAGAAGGGACCCCTCTTCATGACACACGGAGGGATCCTGACCAGGAGGCACGGGAGCAAGGAGAGGACAGCAGGAGGACACTGCCAGGCAAGTCTCCAGGGAGGAAGCCAGCAGAAAACTTGCCTGCTCCTCAGCTGAACAGCAGCTGTTTTCAAGCAGAAGCAGACGCTGTTAGAGAATTTTGATAGCAGCTCTGATGAAGGGAGCTTGACTCCTGAAACACGTTAGGGGTCCTATCTAGAGGGACACGTTCCATTCCACATGTGGTGAATTCTTGTAATGCGATTTTACTCTTCATGTTTGTGAATATGTTTTTGGCATTTTATTAAAACATCTTTAAGGTGGTCATGGGTAATGCACTAGGTGTTTGTGCCTCCTTTTTTTCTTTCAAGAGAATTTTGATAACCCGAGGCACCTGCATCTGAGAGTTTGATAAAAATTTGCCAAACAGCAGGACGGTGTTAATCAGCAAGAACAGGGATGAACACAGAAAAACCAAGGCACAGATGTTTTCAAACAAGTTTTAAAAAAGACAGCCGCTTCAGATGCAGCTGTGGAAAAAAATAGCCAGTGGCAGGACAGTTTTATGTGGGAGAACAGAAGAAATGCAGAGACAGAAGGCACAGGTAGATCTTTTTAATCAAGACAAACTAGTCTATATGCAGGTGGAAGATGTGTGTCAATGACACCTCATCCCTTATAGTACATAAGAAATAATTTGAATATTAGGAATGGGATTGTTGTTAGGCGCATATATTATAGCCCAAACACTGAATATCAATTAAAACGTTACCATTTATTTTGAACAATGTATAAAAGTGTTATTGTAAAACATAGCTAATAAAGTTTCATGGTAAATATCCAATATATACAGTGTGGTGATATTAACCACCACTTGTCGACCAGCCGCTGCCTATATACGGACACAGGTCAGCAGGTTCCCGCGAATCGCCATACCTGTACGGCGGTATGTGGGAGCGCTCCTGGGGGCCCTCCCCCATTTTGCAAAAGGGAAGCTTATACATTGGGCCGGTGGCCGCAATTGCCGCCGGGCACCCGCAATCACTCCCCATGGAGAGAGAACGGCGGTCTGCTGATGTAAACACAGCCGACCGTTGTTCTCTCAGCCATCAACGCAGGGCTCCTGTGTTTCTCCTATATAGAAACACAGGTCCCTGTGTTGATTCTACAAGCCCACCCCCTCACAGTTAGAAAACACCCCCTAGGCTCACATTTAACTCTTTGATCATCCCTGGTGTTAATCCCTTCCATGCCAGTGTTATTGCTACAGTAACAGTTACAGCAACAGTTACCTGATACTTCATTATTTACAATCCTGAGTGTCTTCAGTTCACTCGTCACTGCAAAGAAAGGATAACCAACAATTTATCAGTAAATTATTTTTATACTGGATTTATATAGTGCAAACTTTTGTGCAGTGCTATACAAGATAAAGGGGGGAGCGTACAATTACAATACAGTTCAATACATTAGGAATAGGAGGTCCCTGCTCATGGAGCTTACAATCTAAATCAATATATATATATATATATATATATATATATATATATATATATATATATATATATATATATACATACATATATAAAATAGTAGTATGTAGTGTATTTATTCTTTCATTTAAAGTGGCTCTGTCGCTATCAGACCAGAGTTTTGAGGAGAAGAGGGTGGTGCTGGAGCCTGCCAGCCTGCCATAACAGGGCATAGTATAAGTAATCCTGCCTGTTCTTGTACCCCCTAGACAGATATAAGCCTTGTAGTATGGATAGGGACACAATGCAAGGGGTGTCAGAAGCATGCTGTGCTCCTGCCCTTCATTCCAGCATCCTGGCTTTGGCTGTGGCATTCTCCTTGTCTGTCTGTCCACCCGCAAGGCGGTTGATGTGGTCAGTCTCTTGTTGGCGAGCAAATTTGATTTAGGCCAGCCAAGCCTGCAGTCTCATGCTTGGGATATTGCATTTGTTATACGTGTTCCAAGCTCCCTGTTTGTCTGCCCTGCTCTGCTAGATTGATGACCTCGGATCGGATGTTGACTACTCTCTAAACTTTGCCTGCCTTTTGGCTATGCATTGATTCTCACTATTTTGAACTTTGCCTGCCTTGTACCTAGACTGTCATTGAACCACTCTGCCTCTCTGCCAACCACAAATACCTGTTTGCTTTGCTCACTTTGCGCCTACCCTGATCGTGATAGCCAGACACTATAGCTGCCACGTACCTGGTTGGTGAACCTGACATGTGGAGGAAGGCCTCTCGTACAGCTCCAGTTTAACCACTTAAGCCCCAGAGGATTTTCCTGCTCAAAGACCAGGGCCAATTTTGCGATTCAACACTGCGTGGTTGAGCGACACTGTACCTAAACGAAATTGACGTCCTTTTATTCCCACAAACAGAGCTTTCTTTTGGTGGTATTTGATCACCTGTGCGATTTTTATTTTTTTGCGCTATAAACAAAAAAGAGCGACAATTTTGAAAAAGTAACAATATTTTTCAAATTTTTTAAATGAAATTCTCGGAAAAAAAAGTTAAAAATCAAAATGTTTTAACATTTTAGGCCAATTTGTTTTCTGCTGCATATTTTTGGTAAAAAAAAAAAAATCGCAATAAGCGTATTTTGATTGGTTTGCGCAAAAGTCATTGCGTTTAATAATTATGGGAAAGATTTGTGTCATTTTTATTGTTTGTTTTTTTTATTAACAAGTAATGGCGGCGATCTGCGATTTTTTTTGCGGGACTGCGACATTGCGTCGGACAGATCGGACCCTTGACTGACATTTTTGATACTTTTGGGGGTACCAGTGACATTTCTACAGTAATCAGTGCTATACATATCAATGAGGTGCATAAAAGATCCAAACAGCCAGCAGGCTCATAGACTCCTTCACACACTAGCAGCGCTAAGGTCCATGAGTGAACATGAATCAATACATCATCTTGATCAATGAATGAAAAAGAAAGTCCAGACATGCAGTCCCAAAAGGAAGTTGGCTGAGAAGGTGTATCCTTGCAGAGAACCCAAAAAGAAACCTTCACCACAGCGCTGTGTGCACCCTTAAGTGGGAACACTTACCAGATCAAATCTGCAAATGTGCCAAACAAGCAAGTGGGATCGCCTTACTCTCCTTCAATCTCCCCAATAAGCTTCTGAGGGACCGCCGTCAGATGACAGATGGAACGTCTCACCAGCATATGGACTATTCACCTTTTTAGTTGGCCTAGGTCAAAGATTGAAGGAGGGAGTCTATGCCACATTTTCACAGCTCTTACTGTGAAGAAGCCTTTCTGTATTTGGAGATTAAATCTCTTTTCCTCCAGACTTAATGAGTGTCCCCTTGTCCTCTGTGATGACCTTAAAGTGAATAACCCAACACCAAGTTCATTATATGAACCACTTATGTATTTATACATGGTGATCATATCCCCCCCTTATGTATTTATACATGGAGATCATATCCCCCCTTATGTATTTATACATGGAGATCATATCCCCCCTTATGTATTTATACATGGAGATCATATCCCCCCTTATGTATTTATCCATGGTGATCATATCCCCCCTTATGTATTTATCCATGGTGATCATATCCCCCCTTATGTATTTATCCATGGTGATCATATCCCCCTTATGTATTTATCCATGGTGATCATATCCCCCCTTATGTATTTATACATGGAGATCATATCCCCCTTATGTATGTATACATGGAGATCATATCCCCCCTTATGTATTTATACATGGTGATCATATCCCCCCTTATGTATTTATACATGGAGATCATATCCCCCCTTATGTATTTATACATGGAGATCATATCCCCCTTATGTATTTATACATGGAGATCATATCCCCCCTTATGTATTTATACATGGTGATCATATCTCCCCTTATGTATTTATACATAGAGATCATATTCCCCCTTATGTATTTATACATGGAGATCATATCCCCCCTTATGTATTTATACATGGTGATCATATCTCCCCTTATGTATTTATACATGGAGATCATATTCCCCCTTATGTATTTATACATGGAGATCATATCCCCCCTTATGTATTTATATGTGGAGATCATATCCCCCCTTATGTATTTATATGTGGTGATCATATCCCCCCTTATGTATTTATACATGGAGATCATATCCCCCCTTATGTATTTATACATGGTGGTCATATCCCCCCTTATGTATTTATACATGGTGATCATATCCCCCTTATGTATTTATACATGGAGATCATATCCCCCCTTATGTATTTATACATGGAGATCATATCCCCCCTTATGTATTTATACATGGAGATCATATCCCCCCCTTATGTATTTATCCATGGTGATCATATCCCCCCTTATGTATTTATCCATGGTGATCATATCCCCCTTATGTATTTATCCATGGTGATCATATCCCCCCTTATGTATTTATACATGGAGATCATATCCCCCTTATGTATGTATACATGGAGATCATATCCCCCCTTATGTATTTATCCATGGTGATCATATCCCCCCTTATGTATTTATCCATGGTGATCATATCCCCCTTATGTATTTATACATGGAGATCATATCCCCCCTTATGTATTTATACATGGAGATCATATCCCCCCTTATGTATTTATAAATGGAGATCATATCCCCCCTTATGTATTTATACATGGTGATCATATCCCCCCTTATGTATTTATACATGGAGATCATATTCCCCCTTATGTATTTATATATGGAGATCATATCCCCCCTTATGTATTTATATGTGGAGATCATATCCCCCCTTATGTATTTATATGTGGTGATCATATCCCCCCTTATGTATTTATACATGGTGATCATATCTCCCCTTATGTATTTATACATGGTGGTCATATCCCCCCTTATGTATTCATACGTGGAGATCATATTCCCCCTTATGTATTTATACATGGAGATCATATCCCCCCTATGTATTTATATGTGGAGATCATATCCCCCCCTTATGTATTTATATGTGGTGATCATATCCCCCCTTATGTATTTATACATGGAGATCATATCCCCCTTATGTATTTATACATGGAGACCATATCCCCCCTTATGTATTTATACATGGTGATCATATCCCCCCCTTATGTATTTATACATGGTGATCATATCCCCCCCCCCCTTATGTATTTATACATGGTGATCATATCCCTCCCTTATGTATTTATACATGGAGATCATATCCCCCCCCCCCCCTTATGTATTTATACATGGTGATCATATCCCTCCCTTATGTATTTATACATGGAGATCATATCCCCCCTTATGTATTTATACATGGAGATCATATCCCCCCTTATGTATTTATACATGGTGGTCATATCCCCCCTTATGTATTTATACATGGTGATCATATCCCCCCCCCCCCCTTATGTATTTATACATGGTGATCATATCCCCCTTATGTATTTATACATGGATATCATATCCCCCTTATGTATTTATAGATGATGATCATATCCCCCCTTTATCTCCTCTTCTCCAGAGAGAATGCATTCAGTTCCTCTGATCTTCCCTCATGTTTTGCTGTCTCATATTACAGTAGGATACAAAGCATTAGTACTAATCAGTGTAGCAATGATAAAGACCGTTATCATCATATTATATCAGCCAATGGCAGCTGGTAATTTTAATTATTCATTTTTTTTTGCAGGGGCACAAACAAACCCCTCCTTCAAACAGAGCCCCCAGCCTGGGCTGTCACAGCCCCCTGATACCCGGAGGCTTCTGTGTTCCAAATCTCCAGTCTCCTGATTGGCTGCCAGAAATCGGAAGTGATGCGATTGAGAATCTTGATTGATTTGCTAAATGCAAAAGTGGGAGGGCCTGGAGTGCAGAGGACAGCGTCCAACAAGCCAATTAGAACCTCAGGCTCCAATCACGCGCTTGTTAAAAATTCACAGAGCAAATAGACAGCTATTAGTCCGGCGTCCCACACAGTGGCAAAAAAAAAAAATATATATATTTTTAAATAAATTAAAATATAACTAAGATTTTTTAACTTTAAGATTTTAAAAAAAATGTTAGTCATATTATCATTTAATTAAAAATAAATAGTTTCATGCACTTCGGGGGGGTTGGCGTCCCTGCGCCCTTTATGGACCGGCCGCCACTGATATCAGCCATAATCTTTATGCCTGAAAAATTGTATTAAAGGGCCTATTTTTATTTATTTTTTTTACTTAAAAAAAAATACTTTTTTTACTAAAAAAAAAATACTTTTTTTACTAAAAAAAAAAAAAAATACTTTTTGACCCCAGATCTCACATTAAAGAGGACCTGTCCTGCCTTTTTCTATTACAAAGGATTTTTAAATTCCATGTAATAAGAATAAAAGTAATAAAAAAATAAATAAATAAATAAATAAAGGGATAGTGTAAAAATAAAAAGTAAAATAAATAAGAAAAAAAAATTAGGGCCTCCTGTCCCTCCGAGCTCGCAGAAGCAAATGCATACACAAGTTGTGCCCACAAAAAAATACTGGTTTAAACTTGTTAACAACAAGTGTCAGAAATGGGCCCGGACCTTATGTGGTTATAAAGGTCTATTTATTTTTTTTCTTTCTAAAAAAAAAAAAAAAAAAAAAAAATACTTTTTTTTTTGTTTTGCATTTAAGTGTAGATGTGAGATGTGAGGTCTTTTTTGACCCCAGATCTCACATTAAAGAGGACCTGTCCATCTTATTTCTATTACAAAAGATGGTTACATTCCATGTAATAGGAATAAGAGTGATCAAAAAAAAAAAAAAAAAACAATATTAAAGGGACAGTGTAAAAATCAAAAATAAAAAGTAAAAGAAATAAGAAAAAAAAAATTTAAGGCGCCCCATCCCTCTGAGCTTGCGCGCAAAAGCGAATGCATATGAAAGTCGCACCCACATATGTAAACAGAGTTCAAACCACATATGTGAGGTATCGCTGCGATCGTTAGAGTAAGAACAATAATTCTATCCCTAGACCTCCTCTGTAACTCTAAACTGGTAACCTGTAGAAATGTTTAAATCGTCGTCTATGGAGATTTTTAATAAAAGAATATGATAATTGGTATCGGCGCTACCTTATTAGTGTGAAGTAAATACCACAAATATCAAAGTGTCACCAATGTATAGTGAATAGACTCCTAAATAAAATATTACATAACCAATGTGTTTAATGAAGTACAAAATTAAAACAACCAATACAGTGATAGGTGTACCATATACAATAATAGTGAACATAAAAGAAAAAAAGAAAAAAGAAAGAAAAGAGAAGGGGAGTAAACCCCTAACCACAAATGTGTTTATCAGGTATGAATTTCCTGATATATGTGCCCCATATGTGATATAAAAATGGATATAAATACTTGCTGCTGAGTATAATTATACTTTTCCACTAGGTGGCGTTTCCGTTAATAGCTCATGCAGCAGTATATGATAAAAAAGAAAATGAGTGCTGCTAGAAAGATACGTAGAAAAAAGCCACTAGGTGGCGTTTTGTAATACAACCTGTACAGCAAATATGGATGGGGGTCTCTTCTCCGTGATGAAGGAGCAGCTCCGAGCCGGCACTTTGCCCTAAATGCTCACAACAAGAGAAGGCCCCATAGTGAATAGTAAATCCATGCAATATGTAAAGAAAGCGCAGTACACTCACTGGTAGATTAGCGATGATCGGGATCAGAATGCAGTCGGTGCGCGCCGGGATGCTTCCGCGTTCCACGGCCGACAACCGGAAGTGACGTAGTACGTAGCAAACTCCGCCCTACGCGTTTCGTCAGAGGGACGTCAACTGGAGCGGCGTCAACTAGGCGTACTCCCGGACTTATTATAGCCGCCCGTATCCAGGTAACGGAGGGGATGGGTCAGCGCTGCCATCTTTTTACTCCCACTCCGGAAGCCATATTGCTCCTCTACTGGCTTCAATTCAGGATGTGCAAGGGAACGGCCATATTATCATCATATCCGATCAAATTAATGTGACTGAGTGTAATGCGATCCTTTATTAAATATTTCTTTTAAAAATTATATTTTATTCAAAAAAAGGTCAACCTCGATTAAAAATAGAGGTTGATAAAAATTAAAATTTAAAAAGACAGATTGAAAAAATTAAAAAAGAGGTTAAAAATGTATAAAAATATTTTGATTACATAAAAACTCCATATGGGAAGAAATTTAATATATAAAAGGTTAGAGTATTTGGTGTAGCTGTCATACTCAAATTTCATATATATACCAGGAAGAAATTATTAACATAACTCACTGTGAGCCTGTTCGTTAAATGGCGGACCAACCGATAATAGGTCTAAAAAATGATGAACAAACATTGGGTGATTTTTAACGGTGTTTGGGGAGTGATGCTGGATGAGAAGGATGAAGTAAAAAAAGGTGTTTATTTTAAAAGGGAAGATTATAACCTCGTGCAAGTGATTATATCGTAAGTGGGTTGTATCACTTTTAGGCCTAAATTGATGCTGGATGAGAAGGGCAAACCAAAACTTTTTTTTTTTTAAAAATCTGTGATGTGACCTAGTGCAAGTGGTTTATATTATAAGTGGGTTATGTCACTCTTAGGCCTATCTGATGCTGGATGAAAAAGGACAAACCAAGATACCAAGATACCAAACTTAGTGAACAGCCAAAGTATATATAAAGATCTATGAAAAAATGTCAATATTTAACATAAATAATGTGCCAAAAACATATAAAAATATGTTAAAGTAATAATGATAAATAAGTGGTAGAAAGATTGTGGCACCGGTTGGCGTAGATATTGCCAACACCATATCAAACAATTAGATAAGGAGGTGTAAAGTGCAAGAAGTGAGGAGGATTTTTTAGAGAATTGTTTTAATGCCGAGACAGATTAAAACAAACTGATAATAGATGAGAAGGATGGATGAAAAATTCCCAAAAAAACCAAAATATATAAACATAAGGTGAAAACAGCAAAGAAAATATATATATAAGTGGTCGAAGAATATATATATATAAATGACTAAAAGGAAGTTAAAAAGGAAAAGGCAAAAGATAAAAACCAAAACATATGGTTTTTATATATATATATATATACCGGGATTATTAAAACTGATGCTGGATGAGAAGGATAGGACAAAAAAAATTTTTAAGAGTTTCCATACATATATGTATGTAATAAAACCAAAGGTAATTGGTAAAAACAAGGTAATTGGTAAAGAATTGAAAAAGGGGAGGGAAAAAAAACCCATCTTAAAAACCATTTTACCTAAAAAAAATTTTTTTTTTAAAAATACTGGAAAAAATTGGAAAAAATTATTTTCTCAAAAATCATGGAAACCTTAAAAAATGGGTTATAAAAAGGCCGATTAGAAAATAACGGAACTTGAACGTTTAGGTGTCTGTAATAAAACAGTTCAGATCTATATCCGTATTTAACCCTTCTGGACGGAGAGATCTCATCATATAGATCCACTTGGTCTCGTTGCGTGAAACCATTCTACGTTTATTACTTCCTCTCCAATCTCCTTTTATCTTATCTATTGCATAAAATGTTAGACCGGAAGGATTCTGGGCATGCACTTCTTTAAAATGTCTCGAAAGGGTATGTTTTTCAAAACCCTTTTTAATGTTCTTGATGTGCTCACGTATTCTCACATATAGTTGTCGAGTGGTTCTTCCAATATACTGTAAATGACAAGGACATTCAATAACATATGTTACGTAGGAACTAGTGCATGTAATTGTGTCCTTGATCCTGAACTCTTCTCCTGTACTGTTTGACTTAAAATGGGTAATTTTTCTTGGTTGGTTTCTGTTTGTTCTACATGGTAGACACTTTTTACATCTAAAAAAACCATTAATATTAGTGGGAAGCGTGATCTGTTTGGGTGGGTTGATTACATTTTTTACCAGCTTGTCTCTTAGTGTGGGAGCTCTTCTGTATATAAAAGATGGTTTTTTTGGCAGAATCTTCTTGAGTGTTTTGTCCGCTGTCAGGATAGGCCAATGTTTACAATTTCAGCAGGAGGGAAGAACCACCGAGATATTTCGAGTACGGAAGAAACGGAAACCAAGGGGAAAACGTGGAGGGACAAAGAAAAAGAAGAAGGGTATACTAGGCAAAGGTATATTTAACCTCAGCGGAATGATATTTGATGAGGAGGAACTTAAATTGTTGGATTTGGGCCTAAAATATGCCCCTGATAAGAATCTAGACAAGTTTGAGGCATACATTGATCTGCAAAAATATATAAGAAAAATTAATATAAAACATTTTTTTGAGATTAAGAAGAATAAAAACAACCCCCCAACAACAACTAAGTTCAAACACACCCTTTTAAAAAACAAATCCACGTTTAATCCAAAAAATCCACAAAATGAGAATTTGGAAGTGTTTAAAAGAATGGTAGAGGACGAAATTAGGAACTTGAGAATCCAAAGAAGGAAGGAGCAGAATATATGGGACACCATAAGGAAATTGGAAAAGAAAAAAGGGATTGTAATTTGACCAGCGGATAAAGGGGGTGGTCTGGTCATTTTGAAACAGAAGGATTATGAAGAAGAGCTTGAAAGATTGATAAATGCCGAAGATACATACAAAAAATTACCGGGTGATCCCAAGATGAAGTTACAAAGGGTTTTAAAAGATTTTATTGAAAAAGGAAGAAGGATGGGAATTTTAAACACTAAAGAGGCGGAATATCTCCAATTGGAAGCAGCTAGAACACCGATTATTTATTTTTTACCTAAGATCCACAAAGATGAAAAAAAGCCCCCAGGACGCCCAATAGTAAGTGGTATAAATTCGGTACATTCGCGTCTGGGGGAATATCTGGACAAATTCTTGCAACCGCTAGTACCAAGAGGGAGATCGTACCTTAGAGACAGCAAACAGCTATTACAGGAGATACAAAATCTAAATGTCACGGAAGAAGATATCATGGTAACAATAGACGTAAATTCTCTGTATACAAACATCATACAGAGTGATGGGTTAGACAGTATTGACTGGGCGTTACATAAATATACTGACCTCAAACAAGCACAAATGCACTTTATTTTGGAAGGCCTCAAGATGGCAATGAACTCCAACTATTTCTGATATAAGGGTAAATATTATGAACAGATAAAAGGCGTCGCAATGGGAGCCAAATATGCACCGAGCGTCGCCAATATCTTCATGCAAAAATGGGAAGAGGAACAGGTCTTTAGTGTGGAGAGACCCAATCTGAAGTATTGCAAAAGATATATAGATGACATCATCCTAGTATGGCGAGGGGATGAAGAAAGCCTACAAACTTTTTTCGACGAGATCAGCGGAAATAGGTATGGAATAACTTTCACTGGAAATTGGGACAAACAGAAAATATCCTACTTGGACTTGGAGCTATTTAAACAAGATGGAAAAATATTTAGTAAAACTTTCTTCAAGAAAACGGACAAGAACGGTTACATTCCCAAAAGAAGCTGCCATCATCCCCAATGGTTGGGGAATATCCCTAAGGGACAATTGTTACGTGTCCGCAGAAACTGCAGCAATGCTCGAGATTATGATATACAGGCTGATCTCCTCATTGAAAGATTCGTAGAAAAGGGGTACAATAAAAAAGAACTGAGAAACCTCAAGGAAATAGTAAGGAACATGAATAGAGAAGAACTCATTAAAGACAAAGAGAAGAAAGAAAGGAAAAGTAACTACGAATTCGCCTTTATCACTGGTTTTAATAGGCAGCATAAGGAGGTCGAGAAAATAATTAAAAAACATTGGCCTATCCTGACAGCGGACAAAACACTCAAGAAGATTCTGCCAAAAAAACCATCTTTTATATACAGAAGAGCTCCCAAACTAAGAGACAAGCTGGTAAAAAATGTAATCAACCCACCCAAACAGATCACGCTTCCCACTAATATTAATGGTTTTTTTAGATGTAAAAAGTGTCTACCATGTAGAACAAACAGAAACCAACCAAGAAAAATTACCCATTTTAAGTCAAACAGTACAGGAGAAGAGTTCAGGATCAAGGACACAATTACATGCACTAGTTCCTACGTAACATATGTTATTGAATGTCCTTGTCATTTACAGTATATTGGAAGAACCACTCGACAACTATATGTGAGAATACGTGAGCACATCAAGAACATTAAAAAGGGTTTTGAAAAACATACCCTTTCGAGACATTTTAAAGAAGTGCATGCCCAGAATCCTTCCGGTCTAACATTTTATGCAATAGATAAGATAAAAGGAGATTGGAGAGGAAGTAATAAACGTAGAATGGTTTCACGCAACGAGACCAAGTGGATCTATATGATGAGATCTCTCCGTCCAGAAGGGTTAAATACGGATATAGATCTGAACTGTTTTATTACAGACACCTAAACGTTCAAGTTCCGTTATTTTCTAATCGGCCTTTTTATAACCCATTTTTTAAGGTTTCCATGATTTTTGAGAAAATAATTTTTTCCAATTTTTTCCAGTATTTTTAGATTTTTTTAAAAAAAAATTTTTTTTAGGTAAAATGGTTTTTAAGATGGGGGTTTTTTCCCTCCCCTTTTTCAATTCTTTACCAATTACCTTGTTTTTACCAATTACCTTTGGTTTTATTACATACATATATGTATGGAAACTCTTAAAAAATTTTTTTGTCCTATCCTTCTCATCCAGCATCAGTTTTAATAATCCCGGTATATATATATATATATATATATATAAAAACCATATGTTTTGGTTTTTATCTTTTGCCTTTTCCTTTTTAACTTCCTTTTAGTCATTTATATATATATATTCTTCGACCACTTATATATATATTTTCTTTGCTGTTTTCCCCTTATGTTTATATATTTTGGTTTTTTTGGGAATTTTTCATCCATCCTTCTCATCTATTATCAGTTTGTTTTAATCTGTCTCGGCATTAAAACAATTCTCTAAAAAATCCTCCTCACTTCTTGCACTTTACACCTCCTTATCTAATTGTTTGATATGGTGTTGGCAATATCTACGCCAACCGGTGCCACAATCTTTCTACCACTTATTTATCATTATTACTTTAACATATTTTTATATGTTTTTGGCACATTATTTATGTTAAATATTGACATTTTTTCATAGATCTTTATATATACTTTGGCTGTTCACTAAGTTTGGTATCTTGGTATCTTGGTTTGTCCTTTTTCATCCAGCATCAGATAGGCCTAAGAGTGACATAACCCACTTATAATATAAACCACTTGCACTAGGTCACATCACAGATTTAAAAAAAAAAAAAAAAAAAATTTTGTTCACTAAGTCTTATATTTTGGTTTGCCCTTCTCATCCAGCATCAATTTAGGCCTAAAAGTGATACAACCCACTTACGATATAATCACTTGCACGAGGTTATAATCTTCCCTTTTAAAATAAACACCTTTTTTTACTTCATCCTTCTCATCCAGCATCACTCCCCAAACACCGTTAAAAATCACCCAATGTTTGTTCATCATTTTTTAGACCTATTATCGGTTGGTCCGCCATTTAACGAACAGGCTCACAGTGAGTTATGTTAATAATTTCTTCCTGGTATATATATGAAATTTGAGTATGACAGCTACACCAAATACTCTAACCTTTTATATATTAAATTTCTTCCCATATGGAGTTTTTATGTAATCAAAATATTTTTATACATTTTTAACCTCTTTTTTAATTTTTTCAATCTGTCTTTTTAAATTTTAATTTTTATCAACCTCTATTTTTAATCGAGGTTGACCTTTTTTTGAATAAAATATAATTTTTAAAAGAAATATTTAATAAAGGATCGCATTACACTCAGTCACATTAATTTGATCGGATATGATGATAATATGGCCGTTCCCTTGCACATCCTGAATTGAAGCCAGTAGAGGAGCAATATGGCTTCCGGAGTGGGAGTAAAAAGATGGCAGCGCTGACCCATCCCCTCCGTTACCTGGATACGGGCGGCTATAATAAGTCCGGGAGTACGCCTAGTTGACGCCGCTCCAGTTGACGTCCCTCTGACGAAACGCGTAGGGCGGAGTTTGCTACGTACTACGTCACTTCCGGTTGTCGGCCGTGGAACGCGGAAGCATCCCGGCGCGCACCGACTGCATTCTGATCCCGATCATCGCTAATCTACCAGTGAGTGTACTGCGCTTTCTTTACATATTGCATGGATTTACTATTCACTATGGGGCCTTCTCTTGTTGTGAGCATTTAGGGCAAAGTGCCGGCTCGGAGCTGCTCCTTCATCACGGAGAAGAGACCCCCATCCATATTTGCTGTACAGGTTGTATTACAAAACGCCACCTAGTGGCTTTTTTCTACGTATCTTTCTAGCAGCACTCATTTTCTTTTTTATCATATACTGCTGCATGAGCTATTAACGGAAACGCCACCTAGTGGAAAAGTATAATTATACTCAGCAGCAAGTATTTATATCCATTTTTATATCACATATGGGGCACATATATCAGGAAATTCATACCTGATAAACACATTTGTGGTTAGGGGTTTACTCCCCTTCTCTTTTCTTTCTTTTTTCTTTTTTTTCTTTTATGTTCACTATTATTGTATATGGTACACCTATCACTGTATTGGTTGTTTTAATTTTGTACTTCATTAAACACATTGGTTATGTAATATTTTATTTAGGAGTCTATTCACTATACATTGGTGACACTTTGATATTTGTGGTATTTACTTCACACTAATAAGGTAGCGCCGATACCAATTATCACATTCTTTCATTGCACTTTTGCCCTTATATCTAAGGGTTGATTGGTGGCAGCTTACACCTTCTATTTATAATATCTTTCTCCTCCCCCCCCCTCATATGCATTTTAGTCCATAGCGCTGGTCATTTCCTTTTATTATGGAGATTTTTAAGTACCAATGTTTGTCGACATTCCACGAGCGTGCGCAATTTTGAAGCCTGACATGTTGGGTATCTATTTACTCGGCGTACCATTATCTTTCATATTATAGAAAAATATTGGGTTAAATTTACTGTTTTCTTATTTTTTATTTAAAAAAAGTGTATTTTTTTTTTTTAAAAATTGTGTTTTGCAACGATCTCTATTTTATTCTCAAGGGTCTCTGCTAAAAAAAATATATATATATATATATATATATATATATGTATGTGTGTGTGTGTATGTATGTATGTATGTATGTATGTATATATATATATGTGTGTGTTTGTGTATATATATATATATATATATTTGTGTGTGTGTGTGTTTATATATATGTGTGTGTGTGTGTATATATATATATATATATTTATATATAATGTTTGGGGCATTCTAAGTATTTTCCAGCAAAAAATACTGATTTTAACTTGTAAACAACAGGTGTCAGAAATAGGCTCGGTCCTTAAGTTAACAACTGAACTTTACCTTCTGCAGAAACATATCTGTATAAAAAGACATCATTTATAGAAGTTGCTGGAGAACAATAAAAGCCTCTTCTTCACCTACCAGTCTCCCGCAGACGTGACTGCTCTTCCGCCATGTTCCAATCTGGTCAGGAGAAACCAATAATAGGAAATGTTATCCAATGAGAGCGAACGCACTAAAAAAAAATCTACATAAATCTACAATCTTACATAAATTGGTTCCGATGTTTGGATTTGATATGCAGGTTTACCCCATTGTTTGTGAGTGGTCACTTTTACCTAATAAAGCCTATATTGAGGATAATGTGCTAGGCTGGTGCGCCCTTTCTTTGTTTTTTGTTTGCATGACACTCCCACCACCATGCTTGACTGTAGGCAAGACACATTTGTCTTTGTACTCCTCACCTGGTTGCCGCCACACACGCTTGACACCATCTGAACCAAATAAGTTTATCTTGGTCTCATCAGACCACAGGAGATGGTTCCAGTAATCCATGTCCTTAGTCAGCAAACTGTTTGCGGGCTTTCTTGTGCATCATCTTTAGAAGAGGCTTCCTTCTGGGATGACAGCCATGCAGACCAATTTGATGCAGTGTGCGGCGTATGGTCTGAGCACTGACAGGCTGACCCCCCACCCCTTCAACCTCTGCAGCAATGCTGGCAGCACTCATACGTCTATTTCCCAAAGACAACCTCTGGATATGACATTGAGCATGTGCACTCAACTTCTTTGGTCGACCATGGCGAGGCCTGTTCTAGGTGAAAACGGTCATGTTAAACCTCTGTATGGTCTTGGCCTCCATGCTGCAGCTCAGTTTCAGGGTCTTGGCAATCTTATGTGTCCTCACATGGCGCATCACGCCGTGTGGCGGGTAAATGTCTGCATTCAAGCCACCTGTGACATGACGCTAGGGGCGGGACCCACGGGGCCATGCAGGATATTTAAGGTGAGGATGAGCAAGGATAGGCAGCCAAAACTTCTCAACACAGGGTGGTTAGCAGACACCAGTCTTCATTCCCTTCACAGTGAGCACACAGCTACTTAGCACCTTCTTCATTGCATTCATATTCCATTCTCAACCTATTCACTTTTTTTTTTTTAACCCCTTCACCTTTTTGATGTCTGTTTGCTACAACCACCCCACACATGGCTCTCCCGTAGACTCACTTCCAATTACCCTCATTCACTCTCTAAGCACCTTCTCCATCTTTACCTGCCTGTTCCAACTTTTTTCAACCTTTTGGTATTTTTCCCATACTCCCTGGTCCAGATCTATGTCTCTAATATACTTACTCTATATGACCACGCTCATTTTGGGTATTATCCTACAGGAATTAGCTGTATGCTCATTATATATATATACCTTTCCATTTAGAGACTGGCAAGGTTTATGATTGGTATACTCATCATTCGCCTTGTATACTCATATTACATCCTCATCATTAACCTTGTATCGAGTGGGGCGCCTCTGGATCCTGCCCCTTCAGCTCCCATGTCGGACTACTCGGCCACCACCACACTGTTTTTAAGCACAATGGCGCGGTTCTACATGTGAGTATGATGTCTCCCCATTTGGGTCCTACTTTGAGTATTCATACTTCATTGGCCATTTATCCTGCATGTTTATTCAACTATATTACATTTTTTTCCAGACATATTTTCATACATACACTCCTGACGAGTGGGCAATGTGACCGACGAAACGCGTTGAGTTTCAAGACTATATGTATTTATGTATATACTGCTACTGATATGTCCTGTTTTTATTGATATTTTGTATGACCATGCTTTGTAATTATGTGTATGCTAAGTACTCATGTTATATTACCCTGTATGTTGGTTCTACACAATAAACCAGATACATTTTAACTTGAGTATCATGACTTTTGAGTCCACCTCAATTAACCAGTTGCCGACCGCCGCAAGTACATACGTATACTGCGGCGGTCAGCCCTGGCCAGGCAAAGTGACGTACCGGTACGTCACTAGCCTATCACTGGCTTGTGAGCCAATAGCGGGCGAGCGCGCGCCCGTCGAGGCGCGCGCCCGCCCTGGCTCGTTCCCTAACAAGTCAGTGTGTGTGACTTGCGATCGCTCGCCGGGAAGGGAGAAAGGCAGGCGACTAATGTAAACAAAGTCGCCTGTCATTCTTCCCTGTGTAAAAATGGAGATCACACGGTTCTACTATGTAGGACCGTTGATAACTGTTCCTACACCAGTAGCCATGCCCAATCACAGTTAGAAACACGCCCCTAGGGACATACTTAACCCCTCCTTCCCCAATAAAGTTAAACCCTTCCCTGCCAGTGTCATTTTTACAGTAACAGTGCATATGTGTAGCACTGATTACTGCAGTAATGTCACTGGTAACCCCAAAAGTGTCAAACACGTCAGTCAAGGGTCCGATCTGTCCACCGCAATGTCGCAGTCCCGCAAAAAAAAATCGCAGATCGCCGCCATTACTCGTTAAAAAAAAAAACAACAAAAATGACAAAAATCTTTCCCTTAGTTAGTAAACGCGATGACTTTTGCGCAAACCAATCAAAATACGCTTATTGTGATTTTTTTTTTACCAAACATATGTAGCAGAAAACAAAATGGCCAAAAATGTAAAAAAAATTTGATTTTTACATTTTTTTGGGGGAATTTCATATAAAAAAATGTGAAAAATATTGTTATTTTTGCAATATTGTTGCTCTTTTTTTGATTATAGCGCATGATCAAAAAATCGCACAGGTGATCAAATACCACCAAAAGAAAGCCCTATTTGTGGGATAAAAAGGACGTCAAATTTGTTTAGGTACAGCGTCGCACGACCGCGCAATTGTCCGTTAAAGTCACGCAGTGCCGAATCGCAAAATACCCCCTGGTCAGGAAGGGGGTAAAATCTTTTCCGGGGCTTAAGTGGTTAAAGTCTCACTGGGCGATTCCTTCCTGTTTCTCATTCAACATTAGTACCTGACCTCACAAATGGGCACAAATTCCCACACACGCCCTACAAAATCTTGTGCAAAGCCTTCCCAGAAGACTGGAATCTGTTGCAAATGAGGGCAATGCAATATTGGTGGTCATGGTATTGGAATGGGATGTCCAACATGTTCATATCTGTGTGATGGTCGGTGGTCCAAAGACTGTTGGCCATGTAATAAAAGCCTATACTATGCCAACCTGAGGTCAAAAGAAGCTGTAAAGCAAAATTCTCATTATAAATCTTTCTCGACTTTGTTATAAATAATTGTAGCAGTAATACTCACAGAAGGTGAACAGGATACCTGTGAAGATAACCAGAATAAGGAACAGGAAGATGAGAAGGATCACCAGGATCAGTATGAGCCGAATCTGTGTATTCTTGGCAGCTGAAATAATTATAGACAGACAATTGTAAACAAGCCTGTAGCCATCAACTGGTTTAGGAAATCCTCATCCATACACAAAGCCATTTCAGCACAATCCTAAACAATGCAATTGGATACCCCCCCCCCCCCCCCCAAAAAAAAAAAGGCTGCAAAAACAGCCTGTATAAAGATGCTTTCTCCTCTCCTTGCCTATGTTAGCTCTGTGCGGAGACTGACTGGGGAGCTGGGAGGAAGTGACAGGAGCTGACTGGCAACTTTCGGCCCAGGGGGCAAGTACAGTCCAGAGGCCCATGGTGCAGTGACTCAGTACCCCTCCCACTCTCCCTCTTCCCGGCCTCCTCCTGACCCCCATTCCAGGCTAAAGCTTTGCTCCAGATACTCTCTACTCACCAGCCGAATCTGGGTTCCCAACCTGGTCAGAAGGGGGTAGTTGGGGGGAGCTGGGACAGCTCAGTCAAGGCCGCTTGGGGGAGGAGAGTCTCCAGTGGGGCATGGAACTGGCCTCTGCTCAGACAGTTTACACCATCCATGCTGGGGGGGTCTGCTCTCTGTCCTTGTCTTCATCCCACACTCAGTAGGTCAGCAGTGGGGACTTTTTACTTCTCCTCACCAGGAATCCTTTAGGCATGTCTGTGGCAGAGGTGGTGCAGCCTTTTTATGGAGCATCAGAGTGGCCCAGGGGGCAAATACCCCCCTGCCCCCTGGGCCAGTCCTCCCCTGGGAAGTGATGTTGTGTGCAGCATGGCTTGCGTGCCATCTTATTGGCTGGATACCTCTTCTTCACAGATTGGCACAAGTTTGCAGGAGATGGCTTCGTCTCCAGCTAACATCATCAAATCCCACGTCGGTGCAGTGTGTGGGGAACAGGCATCAGAAATTTTGGAGCCCCTTACACAGCTTTAGACCTGGCCTCCCTGGGCCTGACCCCCTTACATCAGAGTTTACCCCATTCATTAGGGTCCCCAAAGTCCTCCTCTTACATCAGGGTCCCCAGAGTCCTCCCTCCTTTCATCAGTGTCCCTAAAGTCATCCCCACATCAGGGTTCTAAGAGTTCCCTCTCCTTAAATCATGGTCCCTAGAGTTTGCCCTTACATCAGAGACCCCACTTTCATTAGGGTCCCCAAAGCCCCCCCTTGCATCAGGGTCCCAATAGCTCCCCTTACATCAGGGTTCCTAGAGTCCTCCTTCCTTGTGACAGTATTCACCGTCACTGGAAGTTAAAAACAGAAAATAAATGGTTTGAATTGCTTCAGATGGGACGGTCATATTTGCCAGCAATATCTCCATATAGGTGTAATGTTCCGGTACCTATGGTACCCTTGTTCCTATATTTCTCCTCTCTTTGCGTCCCATCTTGTATATACAAAGGACGCATACACCTTTAAGACCGGATGACATCACTGCCGAGCGCCGCTATGAGCGGCTATTTCAATCGCCGGTTTGCTCTCACTCATCGCTCGTTCAAACCCACATGTTCATCGCACCAACGCCTGAGAAGTCGGAGCTGCTGACATACCTTCCTTGCTGAACTAAAGCCGGAAACCTCGCTGGTGATCCGTATCCCGCTACGGGATCACCCCTCTCCATTGGACATTGTTATTCCTAACCTATCTAAGTGATAAGTACCCCGCAGGGGATTCTTACTAACCAATCTCCTACTGTCATCTACTGCAATTACCAAGACTATCTGTATCTATCTATTCACTATCATCTGCATAAGACTGTTAGCTCTTGGGACTACCTTGAACTATCCTTGCACTAGGTTACTCTGTCTAAAGTATACTCCATCTGTGTCCTCTTACCATCTGCACTATACTTGACATCAGAACCTATCTGCTTACCATCACCTGCAACTCTCCTATACTACTTCTAATGCTCACCATACAATAGCCTGTCTCTCATCTATATATCCTCATATACTCTATCCCTCCATTAAACATCTATTAATATATATATATATATATATATAGTATATAACAGGCTGTACACGGTGATGAAGTCCTGAGAGTTGGATATGTTGTTCAACAGATTCTCTACAAGGCTACTGAGTGTAATAATTCTGCAGCTGTAAATCCATCCACAAACAAAAACGCATGAACGTTACAATAGGAATATAAACATGTATTCCCATTTGCCATGAAATCTGTTCTTCTTAAATGCTGTGTATATTACATATCTTTCAATGTCAGACAGGTTTTCCTTTTGTTGTGTATTGGGAATGTGGATTGCCATGTCTCATTGTTGAGTGTTAATGACCTCCCATTGTTCTGTCTGTCTGCCTTAAGAGAAACGTATTATGGGATGTATAAAGATATGTGGATTGGATGCTAAGGGGGAGGGGGGGTTGTCCCACATTGTATATTTTTGTGTACACTGTATGAGAGTGTAAAACTCTGTTCCTATTGGATCGTGAATGTTACGTCCAGTCTTCAACAAGGTCCACCTGGGTGGTAACCTTGTGGGTGAAAACTGTATATAAGTCTTGTTCAATAAAGTTGTTCTAGAGTTACTTCACCCTCAATCTAGAGTCCTGTCTCTCATTGGGGGAATATGCTACAAGGGATTGCTATGTCCTCCATACTCCCTTGGATAATCACTAAGCTCTTGTAAGAGCTTGTGTAAGAGCTCATTCTGCTGCACTCTCTGGGGAAAGAGGGATTCACCCACTGGAACCTGCTGGAGCCTTGTCGTAGGTCCAGGGTGGGTAGAAGATTGCGAGACCCTAACCAAGCTGCAGCGGTTCGTGGGGTCTGAAGTGGTTACGGTGTCTGGTGGAGTGCTTGGAGCCCTCGGGAAGCACTAGGAGCATCTGTCAATGGAGGTACCCAGTCAGGGGTGTTCTGTTCCATTACATTACTTAAATCAGGGACCCCAGAGTTCCCCCTTACATCAGAGTCTCCCTTTAATTAGGATCCCCAAAGTCACCTCCTTACACCAGGGTCCCCAGAGCCCCCCTTACATCAAGGTCCCTAAAGCCCCCATACTTCAGGGTCCATAAAGCAACCTTACAGGAGGGTCCCCAAAATCCCCTTACGTCATGGTCCATATAGCCCATTCCCTTTCAGTGGGGTCCCCAAAATTAGAAGGCAAGAGCAGAGTGCGTTAAGTAGTGTAGAGAGGTTTAAGAGAATAGTTAGGGTAGTGGAAGGGGAGGAGGGAGTATTGTGAAAACACGAACAAGTGGTTAATGCCCACACCTGTAACCGGTCTCTGCAGCAAGGAGCATTGGAAAGGCAACGCATATGACAAGACACAAAAAAAATTCCAAGCGTTCCTTACCGACCAATCTTGACCTGTCCAACAGTATGTGTTAAAAACAGGGGTTTAGTTGCACGCATTTGCAAATACATACTTAAGCCACAGAGCCCCGACAAGGCACCCTACTATCTGTGGTCCTAACTCTTAATTCTGTGAGTCTCCAACAATGGAAGCACATGCCTTTAAATGGACAGGTGTAGGGCAGACCACAGATAATGGGGTGCCTAGTCGGGGCTTTGTGGCTTATGCATGTATTTGCAAATGTGTGCAACTAAACCCCTGTTTTTAACGCATACTGTTGGACAGGTCAATTCGGTTGGTCGCAGACTGGTTGGTAAGGAGAGCTTGGAATTTTTTTGTGTCTAGTAGTATTGTGAAGACTCAAGGTTACATCAGGATCTATTCCTTCACATTGCAGCAGTCGGCTTCAGGACAGATGGAAGCTGGAAGGATGAGCCCTGGGACCAGGTAGGTTTGGAGAAGGAACTTCCTACTCCTCCTCTGAATGCCAGGGCCTGGGGGAGTGGCAAGCATGTGATTGGTTGCTAGGACATGGTCCTTTAAACTAAACCCTAGCGCTGAGAACAGCGGGTGGCGGTGGATGCTGTCAGCTGCCATACATTCAGGGACAGCTCTGATTGCCGCACAGCCTGCGCTGTTGCTGAGCACCACGGCTGTGGCAGCAGGGACCCTGACTGTGTATTTGGGCAGGATGCTCTGGGGGGGGTTTGGACCAGTAACAACTGGCTGCGGCCTGGGCAGCAGTGCACCCTAGTGGGCTGCCTAGTTTGCCTAGTTGTAGCACCAGCCCCAGTCACGGGGCCCCACAAAGCCTACCTGATAGAGTCCCCTTCCCCCAGATGAAAGTGACTGAGGTCCTAGATTTATTAGACCCTTTCACTATAGCGTCAGCTGCACAGATGAATGAACAGGAAGCACTCTGAGGCTTCCTGCTCATTCACAAACTGAAGCATACTAAACAGTTTACTATGCTTAAGTGATGAATGGACACATTAGTGATTGGTACTGATCGATCACTGGGATCATTCAGGAAGGGAAGGGGCCAATGAATTTCAAATTTATCTGTCTCTTCCCCTGCTCTCCATCCTGAAACACCCTCCTGTGTGCCAGCAGTGGCTGCCGGAGGGAGAGCAGAGGAGGGAAGCCTATAGCACTGCGGGGGAAAGGGGCACACAGGGGGCCTGGACAACAGATGGAAGGGGGGAACCAATCCCCATGCAGGGCAGCCAGAGGGAGGGAGAGGAGGAGAAGCTGGCAGTGCTGTCTGGGGAGACAGAAGAGGATTGGACTGCAATAAGACAGTACAGCCAAACCTTCTGCTCAGCAGGTGCCCGGGCCCCCTTTTTGAACTGATGATGCCTGGGCCCCATACAGAAGGGCTGGCTGTACTGCCTTATCAGAGGCCCTGATTGATCTTCATATACCAATAACTGGACCAATACAAAGCTCTCAATCATTGGCTTATATGCTCCAGACAAATAGAGCACTTCCTAATTGTTGCAATATTTATAGAGCCAAGACTAAAAAATATTTGTGTTGGTAAAAAGTAAATGTCCTATAGATTGAGGCATGTGTCCTCTGATGGAGTAGGACCCAGAGTAAAACCGAAGGTTATACCCTGTAATAGTACCAGCTCACCTTTAGCTTTTTCATCATCCTCCCTCTTCTGTAGACGGTGATTAAACAAAGTGGCGTATGTACGTTCCTCTTCATAGTTCCCTGAGGACAGACATAGATGTGAAAGAAAACACAATAGTATTCTGGCGCTAAAATACTGGGACCTGCCCCCCTTATTTAGAGGGAGACAATTGGCACATAAGGGACAAAAAGCAGCTATGTGGAAGCAATGCACCAGGATGGGTGCTGGATAAACCATTGGACACAACAAAAAAGGACCACATACTGTATAAACGCTAAATGACCCAATGGATGATAGCAGCAACAGTTGTTGAAAATGATGTGACAACATAGATGAATAAAGTTTGAAATTTATTAGAAGTCAATTCCAAAAAGATCATGCTTGACTGTAGGTAAGACACACTTGTCTTTGTACTCCTCACCTGGTTGCCCACACACGCCTGATACCATCTGAACCAAATAATTTTATCTTGGTCTCATCAGACCACAGTTCCAGTAATCCATGTCCTTAGTCTGCTTGTCTTCAGAAAACTGTTTGTGGGCTTTCTTGTCCATCATCTTTAGAAGAGGCTTCCTTCTGGAATGACAGCCATGCAAACCAATTTGATGCAGTGTGCAGCGTATGGTCTGAGCACTGACAGGCTGACCCCTCCCCCCCCCTTCAACCTCTGCAGCAATGCTGGCAGCACTCATACATCTATTTCCCAAAGACAACCTCTGGATATGACGCTGAGCGCGTGCACTCAACTTCTTTGGTTGACCATGGCGAGGCCTGTTCTGAGTGGAACCTGTCCTGGTAAACCGTTGTATGGTCTTGGCCACCATGCTGCAGCTCAGTTTCAGGGTCTTGTCAAACTTCTTATAGCCTAGGCCATCTTTATGTAGAGCAACAATTCTTTTTTTCAGATCCTCAGAGAGTTCTTTGCCATGAGGTGCCATGTTGAACTTTCAGTGACCAGTATGAGAGAGTGAGAGCGATAACACCAAATTTAACACACCTGCTCCCCATTCACACCTGAGACCTTGTAACACTAACGAGTCACATGACACCGGGGAGGGGGGCTAATTGGGCCCAATTTGGACATTTTCACTTAGGGGTGTACTCACTTTTGTTGTCAGCGGTTTAGACATTAATGGCTGTGTGTTGAGTTATTTTGAGGGGGCAGCAAATTTACACTGTTATACAAAAAACTCCTAATAAACGTATATTTTATTTGCTTGAAAGTTTTAGCATCTACAAACTATGAAACATATATATATATATACTGGGATTTTTATTTTTAATTTTTTTTTTTTTATATTACTAATGGCAGCGATCAATGACTTCTAATTAGACTGTGATAGTACAGCATAGGTATTTATGTGGTCATGCAATATTTTAACTGAGAATCACACGGTCATGCAACGCTATTCCCAAACAAAATTTATATATTTTTTCCTTACACAAATAGAGCTTTATTTAGGTGGTATTTGATGATCAACTGAGTTTTTTTATTTTCTTGCAATATAAATGAAAAACAAAACTTTTGAACAAAACAATATTTTTTATTTTCTGCTATAAAACATATCCCAAAAAAAAAAAAATATTTTGGCCAAGATGTATTCTTCTACATGTTTTTGATAAAAAAAAGTTCTAGAAAGTTCTAATAAGTGTATATTGATTGGTTGCTTGAAGGTATAGCATCTATATTATATAAATAAATAAATAAATAAATAAATATATATATATATATATATATATATATATATATATATCAATATATATATATATATATATATATATATATATATATATATATATATATATATATATTGATATATATATATATATATATATTATTTATTTATATAATATAGATGCTATACCTTCAAGGTATAGCATCTATATTATATAAATAAAAAAATAAATATATATATATATCAATATATATATATATATATATATATATATATATATATATCAATATATATATATATATATATATATATATATATCAATATATATATCAATATATATATATATATATATATATATATATATATATATATATCAATATCAATATATATATATATATATATATATATATATATATATATATATATATAATTTATTTATATAATATAGATACTATACCTTCAAGCAACCAATCAATATACACTTATTAGAACTTTTTAAAACGTTTTGTGTTTATTTTTCTGTATACTACTAATGGTAGCGTTTAATGACTTATAATTGGACTGTAATAGTACAGTGGAGGTAATTGTGTGGTGATGCAACACTGTACCCAAATTAAATGTTCTTTTTCAGACAAATAGAGCTTTCTTTTGATGGTATTTAAACACCACTGAGTTTTTTTTTATTTTTTGCGTTATTAATGAACAAAATAAAAATTTTGAACAAAACAATCTTTTTTACATTCTGCTATAAAACACATATCCAAAATAAATAAAAAAATCGAATTTCTTCAAAAAAATTCTCCAAAATGTATTCTGCTACATGTTTTTGATTAAAAAAAAAGTCCTAAGTGCATATTGATTTGTTTGCTTGAAAAATATGGCGTCTACAAACTAAGACACATAAAATAAATATACTGGATTTTTTTTTCTATTCTACTACTGGCAGCGATTAAGGATGGGCTCTAGGTTCGAGTCAAACATCAGCTTCATAGAACACATGAATAAACGGGGCGCTCGGTGGGAAATTCGCCCGACGATGAGCGCCCCATATTTCACTGCGCTGTAGCAGTGCATTGATTGCTGATGATTGGCCAAAGCGTGCACCTGACCTGTATGCTTTGGCCAATCAGAGCACAATGTCCTGTCAGAGCCATGATTGGCCAAAGGCAGGGTGCTCAGGGTCTAAGTCCACGCCGCACACTTTATGAGGCTGCTGCTTACACGGCAGCCGTGTATAGAGTGTAATAATAGAAGTTAGGCAGGTAGTTAGTGGATAGTGAGTTGAGTTAGTTTAGTGCAGTCAGTGTAGTGAACAGGCATACCCCACTTTTATAATGTATAGATATGTTGTAGTCCTGGGTCCCCTCTCGGTGCTCCCCATGTTTTGTGTCTCTATCACTTATAGTTCATGAGCAGTGCCATGCCAAGCTGACCAAGATTTCCCATAGACGCCAATGTTAAAGACAGAGAGCAGTGCCATGCCAAGCTGTCCATTATTTCCCATAGATGCCAATGAGCACTGAAAGCTGAAAATTGGTCTAGGGAGGAAGGGGGTGAAAGTGCCCTGTATTTAAGTGGTTAAGGGGAACCCTATGACAGAATTTTTTAAAAAAACGGCATGGGGTCCTATGTCACGTGACATCAGAAGGGGGGCGGTGCCACTGAGTGACGTAACCGGGTGGCCCCGCCCCTTGCCTATAAAATACCTGTCAAAGTTGAGGATTGGACAGATGGCAGGTAGCCTCTTAAGAGGCGGAAGCATTTTTACATTTTTTTCTATTTTTCGGGTTCGGTTTCCCCAATGTAAATCCATCGTCAATCATGACGATTGACGATGGATTTACATTGGGGACACTTTTTTTTCTTTTTAATAAAGGACTTGTCAAAAACTGTGCTCTGTGGTTTTTACTTTTTTACACTTTTTTGGTGAATGGGTAGGGGCACTATGTACCCGATACCCATCCACTTAGGGGGGGGGGGGGCGGAATCTGGGGGGCCCCCTTGGTAAAAAAGGTCTTCCAGATTCCGATAACCCCCCCACCCGCAGACCCCGACAACCACAGCCTAGGGCTGTCGGGAGGAGGCCCTTATCTCCATGGGGACAAGGTGCTTTGAGGTGGGGGGGGGCAGAACTCCCATGCCCCAAAGCACCCACCTCCCCATGTTGAGGTCATGTCCCCTGGTATGGTTCAGGAGGGGGGGGCTGCTCGCTTGCTCCCCCCTTTCCTGACCTGCCAGGCTGCATGCTCAGATAGGGGGCTGGTAGGGATTTTATGGGAGACCCCACGCCATTTTTTTTAAAATTTTGGTATGGGGTTCCCCTTAAAATCCATACCAGACCTGAAGGGCCTGGTATGGACTGGGGTGGACCCTAAACTGTTTTTTTCATGTTTTTTTATCTGTATTGCCAGGAGCCGACAATAAATTACAGCTGTGAGCAAGTTTAAATGACATTGTTTCTTTAGAAATATCAATATTGCTGCAGCAGGCTCCATACATCGTACAGATGTGCCACTTTACAGGCACATTAAGGGGACCCCCCCCAGGCACGATATTTAAAGGAATTTTACATTTTTTTTGTCTTTAAGCATTATTAAAATCACAAGTTTTGCTTTGATTCATGTCCCCCAGGGTCTCCATACACTTTTAATAGCAATAACTTGCATATAAGCTTTTAAAATGAGGACTTTTGATTTTTCACGTTCGTGTCCCTTAGACTTTAATAGGATTTGGATGTTCGCTAGCACTTTTTCCCTGTTCGAGATCTAACTCACCCGTAAGGGTTTCTGGGACAGTTGTACAGAAAACAGGACTGACTCTCACTCCCTTTGGCATTAGTTGTGTCTTTTTTGGGATGCACAATTTTGGAGGTCCTGAGTGACATTCGGGTGGGAAAATCGCCAATTATATCCTGTTCATTTATGAATGAATTCAACTTTTTGTTAAAACAACCAACTAAGGTTGATAGAACTAGTTCTTGAGGGAGTCTATTTCACATTTTCACAGCTCTTACTGTGAAGAAACCTGTCCATGTGTGGAGGTAAAATCTCTCTTCCTCCAGACGTAAAAAAATGCCCCCTTGTCCTCTGTAATGACCTGAAAAAGAATACCTCCACATCAAGTTGACTATATGGACCACTTATGGTCCAAAGAGAGAATAAATTCAGTTCCTCATAGCTGAACTCCTCCATGCCTCTTAACCGTTTGGTTGTCCTTCCCTGCACTTTCTCCAGTTCCCTAATATCCCATAACTGAACTGCATATTCCAGATGAGGTCCTACTCATGATTTGTACAGATGATATTTCTCTCTCTGGAGTCCGTACCTCTTTTATACAAGAAAGGACTTTGCTCGCTTTAACCACTTCCCGACCGCCCGCTGCAGTTATACTGCGGCAGGGCGGCCCGCCTGCGCAAACCGACGTAGGTATACATCGGTGGCGCCTGCAGCTAGGGGGTGAGCGCATGCCGCCGGCGCACTCCCGCCCCCACTTGGCAGCAGGGACTCTGATGCACGCGGCAGGTGGCTCTGATTGCCGCCGTGCACCTGCGATCATTACCGCTGAGAGAGAAGGACGGTCAGCTGGTGTAAACACAGCCGACCGTTCTCTCTGGAATGATCACAGAGCGCCTGTGATCCTTCTATATAGGAACACAGGTTTCTGTGATCATTTCACAAGCCACGCCCCCCACACAGTTAGAATCACTCCCCTAGGCTCACATTTAACCCATTGATCACCCACAGTGTTAACCCCTTCCCTGCCAGTGTCATTAGTACAGTGACAGTGCATATTTTTAGCACTGATTACTGTAGTAATGTCACCGGTCCCCCCAAAAGTGTCAAAAATGTCAGTTAGGGGTCCGATCTGTCCGCCGCAATGTCGCAGTCCCGCTAAAAAAACAATAAAAATGACATAAATCTTTCCCGTAGTTTGTTGACGCAATAACTTTTGCGCAAACCAATCAAAATACGCTTATTGTGATTTTTTTTTTTACCAAAAATATGTAGCAGAAAACAAATTGGCCTAAAATGTTAAAAAAAATTTGATTTTTAATTTTTTTTTTGGGGAATGTTATATAGCAGAAAGCGAAAAATATTGTTTTATTTTCAGAATTGTCGCTCTTTTTTTGTTTATAGCGCAAAAAATAAAAATCGCAGAGGTGATCAAATACCACCAAAAGAAAGCTCTGTTTGTGGGGAAAAAAGGACATTGGTTTTATTTGGGTACAGCATCGCACGACCACGCAATTGTTCATTAAAATAACGCAGTGCCGAATAGCAAAATATGGCCTGGTCATTAAGGGGGGCAAATCCTTCCGGTCCAGATGTGGTTAAGCAGCCCACACAAGGAGCAACCGTGGTTGCAGGAAAGTGTTGACTGGGGAATTCCTCCCACTTAGCCATTGTATTCTCCCAGCTGGGGGGCGGCTCATCCACCTCCCCTGCTCTCTCCTCATTGTTTCACTGGCTGTAATTGACAGCAGGGGGAACCAACGGAATCAGCCCCAGAGGTTACCAATATTGCCGATATTTTGGAAAGTGTTTGTACCGGAGTGATACCTGCAGCTAGAGGCATCACCCCGGTACCGGCGTCCATAGCCGACGGTCGGCTGTCTTGTAATGATAACCGATGAGGCTGAGAAGCCACTCGGCTGTCATTACAAGGAGCAGGAAGGGAAGTCCTCCCCCCCTCCCGCCGCATCCCGCGGCTCGCCCGAGTCTCCCATCCCACCGGGAGACCCGGCAACCAGCCTGCACAGCCGCCGAAAGAAAGACCCAATCAAAGCCGCATTTGGGTCTGATTGGGTCTCCATGGAACCAACGGCTCCCACTTCTGTGTCTCAGCCAATGAGGAGAGAAGAGACTTGGGACAGCCAAGGCCCCCCATTTACATTTCTGGATCAAGATGGATCCCAGGTATTAATGGGGTGCTGTGGGGGGGGGGGGCGCACCACACAGAAAGTTTTTTTTTTTACCTTCATGCATTTAATTTATCTTCAGCCTTTACAACCACTTTAAGGATACTAAAAGTTATTTTGTCAGCTTTTCTGCTTCCCTAAATATTAATCAATAATCACATCTACCACCTACCTGGCTCCATCTCCAGATTTTCAGCTCTCCTCATTGCTCGCTGCGGGCAAATGTGAATCTTTGTGCTGCTCAATCTGATTGTTTTATTTATATTGTTCTCATAAGAAGATGTGACCCACCCCCCCACCCCCCCCCCCACACCCTGTTTTTTCATTTTAGGAACTTAAAATGGCACAATAAAGGGGAAGTGTGTGGAGTTTTGTAATATTCTGTATAATTTTACTGCACAGAAATGTGTGCTTACTCATCAACTTGGTTATTTAATCTCCAGGGTTTTGACCTTGGGTTTATTTTTTTAAACCCAGGTTTGCATTACTTCCCAGCAAAGAAACATTTTAGCTGGATATCAGTAAATTTGCTCAGATGTGGAACATCAGCTCTGAAGTTGGCTGCCATTCCAGTTTTCATAAGCTTCGTTTTCCTGATATTAGGTAACGTACCGGTACCATTTTTTCTTTATAATGCTCCCAAGGTTCTCTACATATTCATGTAGCACTGCCCCCCATGTGAGCTGCTTAAAGTGGATTCCCCTGGGTTACCCATAGCAACAGTCCGTTACATCCTGACACTTTAACTCTTGGCTCAGTCAATAAACAGTACAGGGGATTGGAGAAGGGATGAGTGGGATACTCCAACTAGTAACTATGCACAATTCTGAGGAAACTGACTGTAGAATGCGGCTTTGATTGGGTCTTCGGCGGCCGTGCAGGCTGGTTGGCCGGGTCTCCCGCTCTTTGTAATGACAGCCTCTCAGCCTCTCAGCCACATCGGTTGTCATTACAAGACAGCCGACCGCCGGCTATGGACTCCGGTACCGGGGTGATGCCTCCAACTGCAGGCATCACTCCGATACAAGCACTTTCCCAAAATATCGGCAATATTGGAAACCTCAGGGGCTGATTCCGATATATCGGGGAAAGTGCAGATCAGCCCTCAATATATCAGCTTTGCCGATAATCGGTTGATCTCTACTTGAAACCCTTAGTGCCGGTTCACACTGGGGCGACCTGTGAGGCGACCTGGTCACCTCACAGGTCGCCGCAGGTCGCCTCCCATAGGGAAGCTGCGGACCCGTTCTAATAGGAGCGACACAAGTCGCTCCGACCTAGAAAAAGGGTCCGGAGCTTCTTTGGGGCGACCAGGAGGCGACCGCCATAGACTTCAATGTTATGAAGTCCGTGGCGGCCGCTCCGAGGTCGTGGCGCACTGCTCGCACCGCGATCTCGGAGGTCGCCCCTGCAAGTAGCGTCGCGGTAATGTGAACCGGCGCTTATCATCTAACTCCAGCCCTCTTTCTCTCATTAGGCAAACTTTTTTTGTTTTTTTTTTGTTTTAGATAATACTCACTGTGCCCTCATTAGGGAGATTCAGTCTCTTTATTAGCCTGTTTACCATTATCATTGAAAATGAAAGCAAGATACTGAAGAAAGGAAAGACGCTGCTCCAGGTGTATAGTGTGTGGTGATTGCCAGGAGATAGGATATCCAATAGAGTGCTGGCCCCGGCCCGCCTCCGTGGGAACACTTGTAGGAAAAGAAATAGCCGCACATCCAGGGATTCCAATAGGTTTCAAATACCTTTATTTCCAAAAAGTTGCAAGTGATGACACCAAAGACACCAGCATGAAGTCTCACAGCGGCTCTTTGAGAGGCTGAGCCAGGTGGCCTTCCAGGCTCCTGGGTGGATCCCAACCATATGGTGGTTATCTTTCCCCAGCCTTGACCGGCTCTGTGATGTCAGCCGACAGCGGGCTTCATAGCCAAATAGGAAGTCAGAGGAAATCCCTGCAAATGAAGGAAATTCCTTGGGGACCTTCAGGTCACCAGAACTAGTGTCCCCATTGGAATATTTCCCCTCTATTACTTTTTCTGGGGGGGCAAAACAAAATTGTGGATTTTCTTTTGTAGGAAAAGAATTAGCCGCACATCCAGGGATTCCAATAGGTTTCAAATACCTTTATTTCCAAAAAGTTGCAAGTGATGACACCAAAGACACCAGCATGAAGTCTCGTAGATGCGTTTCACACATACATCTTGTGCTTAATCATTAACAATGATTAAGTAATGATTAAGCACAAGATGTATGTGTGAAACGCGTCTACGAGACTTCATGCTGGTGTCTTTGGTGTCATCACTTGCAACTTTTTGGAAATAAAGGTATTTGAAACCTATTGGAATCCCTGGATGTGTGGCTATTTCTTTTCCTACAAAAGAAAATCCACAATTTTGTTTTGCCCCCCCAGAAAAAGTAATAGAGGGGAAATATTCCAATGGGGACACTAGTTCTGGTGACCTGAAGGTCCCCAAGGAATTTCCTTCATTTGCAGGGATTTCCTCTGACTTCCTATTTGGCTATGAAGCCCGCTGTCGGCTGACGTCACAGAGCCGGTCCAGGCTGGGGAAAGATAACCACCATATGGTTGGGATCCACCCAGGAGCCTGGAAGGCCACCTGGCTCAGCCTCTCAAAGAGCCGCTGTGAGCCTGAGCCAGCCTCTCCCATCCTCTCCACAGTTCAGTGCTTCAGTGATTGACAGTCATCAGCTCTCTGCTCACTGAGCTCCTGAGAAACAGTCTTTGATCGCTCGGTTCTCAGTGTTAGAGCTGGCGGGAAACAGATGCAGCATTGGACCAATGCTGCATCCATCTAGGTAAGTAGGATTCTAAAAAAAATAATCCCAAACTTCTCTTTTTAAAAAAAAGGAAAGGGAGTGACTGTGTCTATGAAGCTTTACTGTTTGACTCTAGTTCCCACACAATGTTATCAATTTCTGTGACCTTCCATTTTGGCAGTTCCAGTCCGACTTCTTCTCTCTTGACTGAAGGCTTTTCTGTGTAGCTGGTCTCAGAAAAGCTGATCTCAGAAACATGCCCATAATACTGGACAGTGCTGTATTTTGGCCTAGGCCAACAAGGCCCAGGCCTAGGGCAGCACTTTGCAGGGGGGCAGCAAAAAAGCCACCCTCCTCCACCTGAGATTCTATTGGCCACTGGTTGCTAGAGCCACCTCTCTCACCCCCCTCTCTCTCACCCCCTCTCTCTCTCTCTCTCCCCCTCTCTACCTCTCTCTTTCTCTCTCATCCCCCCTCTCTCTCATCCCTCTCTCTCTCATCCCCCCTCTCTCTTTCCCTCTCATCCCCCCTCTCTCTCTCTCTCTCTCATCCTCCCTCTCTCTCTCACCCCCCCTTTCTCATCCCCCCTCTCTCCCTCCCCTCTCTCTTTCATCCCCCTCTCTCTCTCTCTCTCTCTTTCATCCCCCCCTCTCTCTCTCTCCCTCCCTCTCTCCCTCACCCACCCCCCTCTCTCTCTCCCACCCCCTCTCACCCCCCTCGTGAGATCTCAGGGGTTCATGCTGGGACTTGTAGTGCTTCAATTTTGGAGGGAGTCACATCCGTTTAAAAAGAAGAGGGGCAAATTTACATGGGGGGGGGGGGGGGGCACCCAATTTTAGTCTTGCCTAGGGCAGCACAAAACCAAAATACACCACTGATACTGGACATTATTTATTGCAGAGAAGCGGTACTAACTAGTTATCCTTATGGCTCCATAATGCATCTACTATTAGGCTGTTGGCTTGGTAAATGTTGGCCTAATTGGTTAGTTTACCTGCTCCTGGATCGTGTCAGAGATGCTTTAAACCAGGAATCCTCAAACTACGGCCCTCCAGCTGTTGTAGAACTACACATCCCATGAGGCATTGTAAAACTCTGACATTCACAGACATGAAAAGGCATGATGGGAATTGTAGTTCCTGAACAACTGGAGGACCATAGTTTGAAGACCCCTGCCTTAAACTGAAATGATTTCATGACTAGTTTACAATACAGTATGTTTATTTCCAGTCTCTGGGTTTCAGTGTGATTGTCTGAGTGTTGATGATGACTGTGTAGATTACTGCTAAATGATTTAATGGTAGCATCTTGAGGAATAATTCATTTAAAGTAGTTCTAAAGGTTCAATATCTTTTTTTACTTTCCTGCATTCTGTGCATGAAGGTTAAAAAAACCTTCTCTGTGCAGCATCCCCCCTAATATTTACCTGAGCCCGATCATGATCCAGTGGTGTGCACGAGAGCCTGAGCACTCCAAGGACTCTCCCTCCTCATTGGCTGTGACAGTAGCAGGAGCTCCGGCGGGGACCCAAGAAGAGAAGAAGCTACATTGTTGGGCTTTTTTTTTTTCTTTAAAAAAAAAAAAATATTGTCAAATGTGTCCATGTTTTTGTTTACTTTTCCAATATATAAACTGCTCCAAAAAATGAAAGGGACACTTTGAAAACACATCAGATCTGAATGGGGAAAATTAGCATGCCGGGTATCTATACTGGTATGGGCTGGATAATGTGTCCAATCTATACTGGTATGGGCTGGGTAATGTGTTAGGATCTATACTGGTATGGGCTGGGTAATGTGTTAGGATCTATACTGGTATGGGCTGGGTAATGTGTTAGGATCTATACTGGTATGGACTGGGTAATGTGTTAGGATCTATACTGGTATGGGCTGGGTAATATGTTAGGATCTATACTGGTATGGGCTGGGTAATGTGTGAGGATCTATACTGGTATGGACTGGGTAATGTGTTATGATCTATACTGGTATGGGCTGGGTAATATGTTAGGATCTATACTGGTATGGGCTGAGTAATGTGTTAGGATCTATACTGGTGTGGACTGGGTAATGTGTTAGGATCTATACTGGTGTGGACTGAGTAATGTGTCCAATCTATACTGGTATGGGCTGGGTAATGTGTTAGGATCTATACTGGTATGGGCTGGGTAATGTGTTAGGATCTATACTGGTATGGACTGGGTAATGTGTTGGGATCTATACTGGTATTGACTGGGTAATGTGTTAGGATCTATACTGGTATGGACTGGGTAATGTATTAGGATCTATACTGGTATGGACTGGGTAATGTGTTAGGATCTATACTGGTATGGACTGTGTAATGTGTTAGGATCTATACTGGTATGGACTGTGTAATGTGTTAGGATCTATACTGGTATGGGCTGGGTAATATGTTAGGATCTATACTGGTATGGGCTGGGTAATATGTTAGGATCTATACTGGTATGGGCTGGGTAATGTGTTAGGATCTATACTGGTATGGGCTGGGTAATGTGTTAGGATCTATACTGGTATGGACTGGGTAATGTGTTATGATCTATACTGGTATGGGCTGGGTAATATGTTAGGATCTATACTGGTATGGGCTGGGTAATGTGTTAGGATCTATACTGGTGTGGACTGGGTAATGTGTTAGGATCTATACTGGTGTGGACTGAGTAATGTGTCCAATCTATACTGGTATGGGCTGGGTAATGTGTTAGGATCTATACTGGTATGGGCTGGGTAATGTGTTAGGATCTATACTGGTATGGACTGGGTAATGTGTTAGGATCTATACTGGTATGGACTGTGTATTGTGTTAGGATCTATACTGGTATGGACTGGGTAATGTGTTAGGATCTATACTGGTATGGACTGGGTAATGTATTAGGATCTATACTGGTATGGACTGGGTAATGTGTTAGGATCTATACTGGTATGGACTGTGTATTGTGTTAGGATCTATACTGGTATGGACTGTGTAATGTGTTAGGATCTATACTGGTATGGACTGGGTAATGTGTTAGGATCTATACTGGTATGGACTGGGTAATGCGTTAGGATCTATACTGGAATGGACTGGGTAATGCGTTAGGATCTATACTGGTATGGACTGGGTAATGCGTTAGGATCTATACTGGTATGGACTGGGTAATGTGTTAGGATCTATACTGGTATGGACTGGGTAATGCGTTAGGATCTATACTGGAATGGACTGGGTAATGTGTTAGGAAATATACTGGAATGGACTGGGTAATGTGTTAGGATATATACTGGTATGGACTGGGTAATGTGTTAGGATCTATACTGGTATGGACTGTGTAATGTGTTAGGATCTATACTGGTATGGACTGTGTAATGTGTTAGGATCTATACTGGTATGGACTGGGTAATGTGTTAGGATCTATACTGGTATGGACTGGGTAATGCGTTAGGATCTATACTGGAATGTACTGGGTAATGTGTTAGGATCTATACAGGTATGGACTGGGTAATGCGTTAGGATCTATACTGGTATGGACTGGGTAATGCGTTAGGATCTATACTGGTATGGACTGGGTAATGTGTTAGGATATATACTGGTATGGACTGGGTAATGCGTTAGGATCTATACTGGAATGGACTGGGTAATGTGTTAGGATCTATACTGGTATGGACTGGGTAATGTATTAGGATCTATACTGGAATGGACTGGGTAATGTGTTAGGATATATACTGGTATGGACTGGGTAATGTGTTGGAAAGGAAAGGATGCCACATTGTTTGATGGAGATAAAAATAATCACCCTACAGAGGGCTAAATTCAAAGACACCCCTCAAGGTAAAAATATTATGCAGCAGGCTAGCCCATTTTGCTTAAATGTCATTGCAGCAACTCAGAATGGTCCTCAGTAGTTTGTATGGCCCCCACGTGCTTGTATGCATGCCTGACAACATTGGGCCATGCCCCTAATGAGACAACGGATGGTGTCTTGGGGTATTTCCTCCCAGATCTGGACAAGGGCATCACTGAGCTCCTCAACAGATTGAGGTGTGAGGTGCAACTTGGTGTCGTCAGATGGACCGAAACATAATGTCCCAGAAGTGTTCCTTTGGATTTAGGTTAGGCGAGTGTGGGGACCATTCAATGGTATCAATTCCTTCATCCTCCAGGAACTGGCTGCAGACTCTCATCACATGAGGCCGGGCATTGTTGTGCACCAGGAGGAACCCAGGACCCACTGCACCAGCGTAGGGTCTGACAATGGGTCCAAGGATTTCATCCCGATACCTAATGGCAGTCAGGGTGCCATTGTCTAGCCTGTAGAGGTCTGTGCCTCCCTCCATAGATATGCCTCCCCAGACCATCACTGACCCACCACAAAACCGGTAATGCTGAACGATGTTACAGCCAGCATAACGTTCTCCACGGCTTCTCCAAACCCTTTCACATCTGTCACATGTGCTCAGGGTGAAGCTGCTCTCATCTGTGAAAAGCACAGGGTGCCAGTAGTGGACCTTCCAATTCTGGTGTTCAATGGCAAATGCCAATCGAGCTCCACAGTGCCGGGCAGTGAGCACAGGGCCCGCTAGAGGATGTCGGGCCCTCAGGCCACCCTCATGAAGTCTGTTTCTGATTGTTTGCTCAGAGACATTCACACCAGTGGCCTGCTGGAGGTCATTTTGTAGGGCTCTGGCAGTGCTCATCCTGTTCCTCCTTGCACAAAGGAGCAGATACCGGTCCTGCTGATGGGTTACGGACCTTCTATGGCCCTGTCCAGCTCTCCTAGAGTAACTGCCTGTCTACTGGAATCTCCTCCATGCTCCTGAGACTGTGCTGGGAGACACAGCAAACCTTCTGGCAATGGGACGTATTCATGTGCCATCCTGGATGATGTCACAGGTCTGTGGCTTTCTATTGAGCTGGAACCAGGAGCATTGATGGAGAACCCCAAAAGAGAAGGATCACAGCTCCTCTGTGCAAAACCATTGCAAAGAATAGGAAGGAATGACATATTTATTATTAAAAAAAAGTTTACAATCACTTTAAATATTGGTAATATAAATTATCAATATTTTTCTATGTTACTAATCACATTCAGGAAAGACAGAACCCAGGTCTCTAGGACTATAAAGCTTTGTACAGAAGGAACTTTGGTCAATTTGTCTGTCAGGGCAATTTTTTACTTTTTTTACACATTGAAAAAATCAGCATTTGTGTTTTTTTTTTTTTTGCTGTATTATAATAATAATAATAATAATAATATTCCATCCTGCCCATACACCAAAGGAAAAATGTTTATTGTCTCACCCTTGAAAACTCCTGAAGAAGAGGGCAACCATAAAACATGTTGAGTTGGACCAGCTGTGCTTCTATTATATATCATTTATATCTATAATATCACCGTATACTATTGTAATATAATAGATTTATATGGATAGTTAGGTCATTGAAATGGGTGTAATAATAACTTTTTAACCACTTAAGCCCCGGAAGATTTTACCCTCTTCCTGACCAGGGCCTATTTTGCGATTCGGCACTGCGTGAATTTAACGGACAATTGTGCGGTCGTGCGACGCTGTACCCAAACGAAATTGACGTCCTTTTTTTTCCCACAAATAGAGCTTTCTTTTGGTGGTATTTGATCACCTGTGCGATTTTTTGATCATGCGCTATAAACAAAAAAAGAGCGTCAATTTTGTATACATACATATAAAAAAATACATATTTTTGGTAAAAAAAAATCGCAAAAAGCGCATTTTGATTGGTTTGCGCAAAAGTTATCGCGTTTACTAACAAAGGGAAAGATTTTTGTCATTTTTGTTGTTTTTTTTTTTAACGAGTAATGGTGGCGATCTGAGATTTTTGTTGCGGGACTGCGACTGCGACACAGATTGGACCCTTGACTGACATTTTTGACACTTTTGGGGGTACCAGTGACATTACTACAGTAATCAGTGCTATACATATGCACTGTTACTGTAAAAATGATACTGGCAGTGAAGGGGTTAACTGTATTGGAGAGGGAGGGGTTAAGTGTGTCCTAGGGGCGTGATTCTAACTGTGATTGGCTGTGGCTACTAGTGTAAGAACAGAGATCAACGGTCCTGCATAGTAGAACCGTGTGATCTCCATTCTTACACAGGGGAGAATGACAGGCGGCTTTGTTTACATTAGCCGCCTGCCTTTCTTCCAGTGTCACGGACGATCGCGAGTGACTGGCGGACATCGGGTCCGCCGGGCACACGCGCGGGGGGGTCCGTGACCACGCGGGAGCGTGCCTCCGGTGGCGCGCGCTCTCCCTAGAAGCCTCACAGGCTATCGGCGTAGTACTACGTCGCTCTGCCTGTGAGGGGCTGACCACCGCAGTAAATAGTCACGCGGCGGTCGGCAAGTGGTTAAATGCACTTTTTTATTTTATCAATGTCTTTTGATATGTAATTTTTGTAATAGAATATATAGATTTTTTATATGGTCTATGATATGTCTATTGGTACCAAGAAAATCTTCCAGCCCCCCTCTCTCCCCTCTTTCCTTTGATTCTCTCCAATTACAAAAAGGATGTAGGTACCTCCCCCCTCTTTTTTAACCAATACTCTATATGTAAAGAGCCCAAAAACAAAATTACTAATAGCATGGACAGGTGACGGGTACTCTTCATGGAGACATGGGGGTCTTTCAGATCCCCCACTCCCATGCCCATCCCCAGTGTCTCCCCTGCCCTTCAGTGCAGCTATTCCAGCACATATTTGCTAGCTTTATCCTTGGCTACACTAGCTGAGGAACAGGGCCGGGATAAAGGGAGGGCAGGAGGGTTGGCTGCCCTGGGTGCAATGGTTTATTGCAGGGATGGGGGTTCCCTGACCCTAACCCTAAGGGCACAGTTTGGTATCTTTGCCCTGGACACTTGATAAAATTGCCCCGGCACTGCTCAGGAATGGCAGCTGTGAGCTGAGAAGTGGTGTAATATAGCCACCCAATTATTTTTACAGTGCTGAGAAGGACCCCCCAACACTGCCCAATGTGGTTCTTGGGCTCTCTCGTTCCTCTAGGGAGCCCAGGACCACTATAAGTGGACAAGATAGCTTCCTGCAGAGGAGATAGAAGAACATCGGTTTCTGACAAATGAGGCTAACAGGATTTTGCCCTTTCTGGTTTCAGAGCTTTAATTTCCTGGATGTTGTAGCCAAGGAAGCAGCTGATCAAACACGATCTTTGTATGGTCAAATAGTTTTGAGGGCTCGGGAGACATCGGCATGTGAGGAGGTGCAGTGGCAGTAAACACAAAGTCCGGTTGCAGAAAAGAGAACTTGTATTAATGCAGAAACTAGTAATTCACAACAATCCTAGCGGGAAGGCACCCATCCGGGAACATTCACGGCATGTAACGGCGATGTGTAATAGAAGCAGATCTCAGGTGTGGCAATAGCATCTTTTTTTGTGGGGTGGAATGTGGCCTGGCAATTCCAGACCCAATTGGGGAGTTTTTCAGAAGGATGTTGTGTCCCTATCCTTTCCCTGCTCATCTGGAACCTCTTCCCGCCGCTATTCCTAAGTTTCCCATGGATGTTAGAACCTGGTGTTGGTCACCATCATCCCTATATGTATCAAAGCCAAAAGTGTCCCCCTTGGGTTGGGACTTTATTACGGCAACTGAGAAACCATTCATTATAAGCATTACTTGGTTTATTTTGAGTGCATAAAAACATATATATATATATATATATATATATATATATATATATATATATATATATCATCTTCAACATGTACCTCTCACAGCCATTTATGTTCAACCTTCCAAAAGAAATACAGTGTAATGCACCAATTCTCCTGAACACCCTACGCGTTTCGGGATCACACCCTTCCTCAGGGATGATGAGGAGATGCTGCAACAATTCACAGTTTGCATTTTTCTCATCTAATTCAATTCAAAAGGTATGAGGCTGTGGGAATCTATTCTAGTTAAAAAGTTGCAATAAATGATCAGCACTTCCCAGGTATTGGTGGACACCAAAGGACCCGAGAGCCATCAGGGGAAGGGCCAGTATAAGAGACTCACGGAGGTCCCCACTAAGGGGCCACTAAGGGTCCCAGATTTGAATCCTATAGGTAAACAGTGGGACCACAGGGTTTTCAGATGGTCCATCCCATGGGTGGATATGTGTAGATGTCTGAATCGCCCATTCCCATGGCAAGCCACATCCAAGGCAAACAAGCGCCGCCTTTCTGCCGCTAATACTGTCCCTGCCAGATTGGTGACCTGTCCCTACACTACCCACATGTGAGAATGTGCACCAAACTTGGAAGCCAGAGCACTAAATATTCTCTGCTTGACCCAAGATGGCTGCTAGTTACATGGGGCAGCAGCATCTAATTGGATAGCTTCCCCAGTGATCCAGGAAACCATAAAGGCACCATATTCTTCTTGTCTCCCTCTGCAATGCTGCCAGGGGCTGACTGGCAACTTTTGGCCTAGGAGGCAAGTACAAACCAGAAGCCCATGGTGCAGCACCTCGCCCCCCTCCCACTCCCCCTCTTTCTGGCCTCCTCCTGACCCCCATTCCAGGCAGTACTCTCTACTCACAGACCAAACCTAGTTCCTGACCTGGCCAGCAGGGGGCAGTTGGGGGGAGCTGGTACAGCTTGGTTGGGGCTCCAGTGGGGCATGAAACCGGCCTCTGCTCAGACACAGTTTACACCATCCATGCTGGGGGGGGGGCTGCGCTCTGTCCTTGTCTTCAACCCGCACTCAGTAGTTCAGCAGTGGGGACTTTTTACTTTTCTTCACCAGGAATCCTTTAGGCATGTGTGTGGCAGAAGCGGTGCAGCCTTTTACGGAGCATCAGAGCAGCCCAAATGTTATTGACTATGCCACTCACATATGTACAAATTAAAGATATAAGCAATTCCACATTAGCGGATCTGCTGGCAGATCGGTATCTCTCACCCACTTGCCGTAACTGGTGTAACTGGTCCAGCATACGATGATGATCTCGGAGGTCACATGGTCACGCCGGGCATGACCATGCTCGTGACCTCCAAGATCGTATGCCGGATGGAGTGGTATCACCTGGGTGTCAGTTGCGGCAAGTGGGTGAGAGATACCGATCTGCCAGCAGATCTGCTAATGTGGAATTGCTTATATCTTTTGTACATATGTGAGTGGCATATTCAATAACATTTGTAAACGGAATTCTGCTATGTGACATCATTTTACCCTTACATGAGCATCACCACCTAATGGTTGGAGGAGGAGAAGACTAGTCTCGGACCTTGACATAGGATGTACAAAATATCCGCCCATATCGGCCCATACCGATATGCGGTGGCCAAAATATCGGTATCGGCAACTAGGGATGATCAAACGGTTCGGGTCGACCATCGGTTTGACCCGAACATTGACTGTTCGAGGTTCGGCCGAATTTAGAACTTTTTGCTGAGTTCGGAAAGTTCGGAATTTGGCAACCAGAACCGACCAAAATGCAATGGGCTAGGAAATGGGCTTTAAAAGCCTGTGATTGGACCAGAACCATTTGTAAAAGCCAATTGAGGGGGCAGGAGAATGCTAGGAATGTGATTGGAGTGACTAGGGGGTCCATAGGCCAATCATTAGTGAATACGCCCCCCAGTATATAAGATAGCCCCCGCCAACTTCCTAGCATTGTAATACAGGGACATGGAAGAGAGTGGAAGCAGTTCTGTTAATTTTACTTTAAAAGTGTAATTTAGCATTTATTAGTGTGAGGAAAGGGATATCTAGTGTAGTTAGGGTGCTCCTTTACACTTTAGTTAGATGCAAAAATTTACTTTCTGTAGGGAAAGTGTTAAGTGCCAGGGTGACCGTAGTGTAGTGTAGGGTGAACTGACACTGACTGCTATGGCAGGGTGACCAAACCCTTCCATATCAGGGTGACCGCTATAGAGAAAAGATAGTTTCTCTTAAGTCACATTCGGTGCACTAATATGGCTTCTCACCGGTCAGCCTGCTTTTTGGCTGCAGGCGTTTATAGGGATTTTTTGAGGACATGTTTGGAGTCAGGCATGACATCTGAACATGTGTATAGGGGGTATATATACACACCCATGTATGTATAGATACACCTGCACATATATAGGTGTGAAAGGAGCAGAAAACACTACTTGCGCTAATGAAATAATTAACACCAATATAGTTACGCTCCTATCACACCTATATATGTGTATGTGTAAAATACATATAAGTGTGTGTGTGTATATATATATACCCCTATACAGAAGATCAGATGTTTTGCCTGCCTCCAAAGAACCCAAAAAAATGCCAAAAAAAACGCTAGCGCCAAAAAAATAAAACGCCCAGGTGTGTTGTTGCAGGCATTTTTTGGGGTTTTTGGAGGTAGGCAAAACATCTGAACTTGTGTATAGTGGTATATATACACACATACTTATATGTATTTTACACTTACACATATATAGGTGTTATAGGAGCGGAGCCATATTAGTGTTAATTATTTCATTAGCGCAAGCATATATTTCTGCTACTATCACACCTATATATGTCTAGGTGTATATATACATATAAGCATGTGTGTATATATACCCGTATACACAAGTTCAGATGTTTTGCCTGCCAAAAAATGCCCAAAAAAACACCTGCTACTAAACCGGCAAGGTGTAAAAATAGCAAAGCCATATCCCTGTTCTGTAAGTGACATAATACAAACAATCTTTTTTTTTTTTCTGGTTCTGGACATGCTACAGAGCTGAAACTTCACAGGTATACTTTTTAGACCCCCCAGATACTAAATCCAAAGAATTTTTTTTTTTTTTTAATTTTTTCAATAATTGGCTCTCTATCAAAAATTACAATTTTTAAGAACTTTTTTTTGTGTGATTAATAGTCCCTGGGGTGTGACCCAGAACCCTAGGCACTTTTTAGGGGCATTTATTGGGTTTTAGGGCTTCAAAATTGTGTTTTTTGATTACCGAAGTTTGAGTCCCATTGATTTCAATGGGGTTCTGAAATCCAGGCCGAACTTTCTGAAAGTTCTGGTGTTCTGGTCGAACCAAACTTTTCAAAAGTTTGATCATCCCTATCGGCAACGAAAAAACGATTTTGGTCGATCCCTAATCTGCAAACCCATACGGAATGTTGAGGTACACAGATATATTGACAGATCTGAAGAAGACCCGCATGGCACCAGGGATCTTCTGATTGCTGGTGCAATGCTTTACAGGCTCCAAAAGAAAAAAATAGGAGGCATTGTATCACCTCTTCAGCACCTGCATTAACCACTTAAAAATTCTGATGACAGTTGAATAGGATCGTGGCCAGCAGGCAACATGGTGGATGGTCCAGTGGGGATAATCTTTGCTGTGCAAAAAGCTTTGCGGTTGTGACATAAGTACTTTCCATGCCGCCACCTTTCTAGCATAAGGGATCTTTCAAACAGAGCTTCTCTGCTTAGCAAGGGATCCGTGAGTGGATCCCCTGCTGAACTGGAGCTTATCGGGATAGATGTCAGTGTTAAAACATCCGTGCCAGTTCAGTCTGTGACCGCATATACCACACAGTGGATAGGGGTGGACTTGTGATGGCTTTATGGGTGGCCAGATGTAAATTGAAATGTGTCCATTTACATCAGGCTGTGACCTACATAGAGGTCTGCACAAAAAATTGACTGGCGGATCTAAGTGGAAAGTTTGGGCAAATATTTCTTATGGAGAGTTGTTGGGGGCCTTAAAAACACAGCTCAGCAATTTACTGCCCTCCAAACAGAAATGTAACCAAGCATCTCATGCTTATGATTATCATCATTATAATGATCAGAGCCCAGCAGCTGATCTATTACTCTGTCACAGTGTCACTGTTGCTGCATTGGGTGTGGGCTCCCGCGGGACCCGCTGCAAATCTCGCGGGTGCGGGCGGTTTTCCCATTGCTGCGGGCGGGTGCGGGCGGTCAGGAACTTTTGCGGGAGACCCGTGGGGAACTCTATGATGTAAGGACTCACTGTACTTGTGCATGCTCTCCCCACAGCTATGGTTTTTTCCTTCCCCAGCACAGCCAATAACCAACGCTGATACAGCGCTAGACCGAACCATTACACAGGAAAAGGAGGGGGGCAAAGAAGAAAAGTCTTCCCTGACCTCGCTCCGCCAGCTCTCGTTACTCTTCTTGGGGAAGGTACATGAATGTCAGTGCTCAGACCATATGCCACACACTGCATCAAATTGGTCTGCATGGCTGTCGTCCCAGAAGGAAGCCTCTTCTAAAGATGATGCACAAGAAAGCCCGCAAACAGTTTGCTGAAGACAAGCAGACTAAAGACATGGATTACTGGAACCATGTCCTGTGGTCTAATGAGACTGAGATAAACCTATTTGGTTCAGATGGTGTGAAGCGTGTGTGGCGGCAACCGGTTGAGGAGTACAAAGACAAGTGTGTCCTGCCTACAGTCAAGCATGGTGGTGGGAGTGTCATGGTCTGGGGCTGCATGAGTGCTGCCGGAACTGGGGAGCTACAGTTCATTGAGGGAACCATGAAGGCCAACATGTACTGTGACATACTGAAGCAGAGCATGATCCCCTTCCTTCAGAGAGTGGGCCGCAGGGCAGTATTCCAACATGATAACTCCAAGATAACCACTGCCTTGCTAAAGAAGTTGACGGTAAAGGTGATGGACTGGCCAAGCATGTCTCCAGACCTAAACCCTATTGAGCATCTGTGGGGCATCCTCAAAGAGGGTTAAGGCAGTGCTGGAAAATGATGGTGGCCACACAAAATATTGACACTTTGGGCCCAATTTGGACATTGTCACTTAGGGGTGTACTCACTTTTGTTGCCAGCGGTTTAGACATTAATGGCTGTGTGTTGAGTTATTTTGAGGGGACAACAAATTTACACTTTTATACAAGCTGTACACTCACTACTTTACATTGTAGCAAAGTGTCATTTCTTCAGTGTTGTCACATAAAAAGATAGAATAAAATATTTACAAAAATGTGAGGGGTGTACTCACTTCTGTGAGATACTGTTCACTGACTCCCCATGATGATCCCCATATATATACATTTGAAGGTAAGCTTCAAAAAAAAAAAACAACTCTTGGGCACTTACCCCTGGGTGTGTGAGCAAGGTGGTGTATGGGCCAAAGGTATAGGAGCACCAGTACCAGTCCCCCGGGTGAGATAAGAATTCTGAAGGATTATTATACCGGCTGATACACGCAGGATTAATCACTATCCTCTCTGTCTGTAGAGATTCCGGCTGCCAAGAGTACACAGCACCGGGTGATCCTGATCCTGGGGGTCCTTCTTATATTGGCCTTCATTACCGTGGTCATCGTCATGAGTCTTCAGTTCATTTACTGTGAGTAGCTCTATTAATAATTATCATGTATGTTCTCTTTGTTATTACATCAAAGTCATGCTGGTGATGAGTGAGGCTATCTGCCCTGGAGCCTTGTTGGGTGGTGAGCCCTTTTGTTTTTTTGTTCTCCCCCTTTTTGTGGAATACTACCCTGGAGATCGGTGGGGACACAAGATTCTCTTCGTTGCTCTGGAGCTTTAAGGATCTGTCCATACCGCAGAACTTTGGTTCCCCTACTTGCTTGTGCTTACCCCACTTTTTTTTTTTTTACTGCTGAAGTTACTCCCCGCTGCTGATGGGACCTGTTGTCCTCGTCATGGGAATGGGGGACGATCTGGGGATCTCCCCAGGGACGATGTTTGTGACTCCGGTGGGTGAGGGCCCTGATCGTAGGAGACTGTGTGTTAATTTGGGGCGCCCACGGTTCGGAGTTTTGTTATTTTTACTGTTCACCTTCTGTTGGAAGGCCTTGTTAGCCTTCTGGTCTTGGAGTCCGGAGTCTGCTTACCTTTTCTACCTAGCTGGCGGTAGCTGTACTTGCCCAGGGTTCTTGTCCCACTGCCTCCTGTCCTCGCCTTCTACGGTTCCTGCTGGCCAGTGTTCATAAACACCCTGAGGTTCTGATGTACTGTCGCCCACCATGACTACAGTCCCGATTCTTTCCTGGAATGTTCGGGGACTGAGGGACCCACTTAAGAGGTCTATGGTTTCTGCGGCCCTGCGCAGGCATTTTCAAGCCATCTGTTCGTTGCAGGAGACCCATTTGGATGCTGAATTATGATCCTGGCTGCACTATGCCGGGGTGGGCTGGGAATACCACTCTACGCACACCTCGTACTCCCGTGGGGTGAGTGTGCTGGTCCATCGGTCTCTTGACTTTCAGGAACATCTTAGCCTAGTTGACAGTGAGGGACGGTTTGTGTTTATCTACTGTAAATTGTATACTGTACACTGTGTCCTGGCCTTCATCTATATACCACCACCGTTCCACAGTGAAGTCCTTAGACGGCTGGTGCTATATCTCATGAACAATCCGGAAGTCCCGGTCTATATTATGGGTGACTTTAATTGTGTGTTTGATGCTCAGTTGGATCGACATTCTGCTGCGGCAGGGAGTGGAGGCATGGGTCGCTCGGCCTTGGCAAAGTTTGCTGAGGAACTGGGATTGACAGACCTATGGCGGGTTTGTAATCCAAGTACCAGGGTCTTTTCCTGCTTTTCTAAAACCCACACCTCTTTGTCACGCATTGATCTATGACTCTGCTCCTCCTCCACTATCAGATATGTCGAAAGTATCCATTATGCTCCTCGGGGCGTCTCGGATCATTCCCCTTTGGTGGTGTGCCTGGCTGTGCGCCCAGCCACCACATTACAGAGGGCACCGTGGAAACTAAATGCTTTTTGGTTACACTTGTTTCCTTCCCATGATCGGCTTAGAGCTGCTATGAGGGAGTTTTGGGTGATACACAATACTGTGGGGGAGCGGGGTCTCCAATGGGAGGCTTTTAAGGCCTATTTACGGGGCATGTTCATCAAAGAGATTCAGGCCATCAAGAAGAACACGGCTGCTCAGGGGACACAGGCTGAGGGTTTGGTAGCCCGGTTGGAGGCTCGCTACATAGCAGACCCATCGGAGACAAACAGGGAAAGGTGGTTGGCTCCCCAGGAGGCCCTTGTACGTATTAACACCTCAGATGCTGAACATCGGAGGTTTTTCCAGTGTCAAGCATACTATGAGGAGGGGGAATCTACTGGTCGACTTTTGGCCAGGATTGCCCACTCTCATCAGGCATCTCCATCTATTGGAGCACTTGCAAGCGGTGAGGGCCGTGTCGTTAATACCCCTGATCAGGTCATGGAGGTCTTGCGGTCGTTTTTTGCTGCCTTATACCAATCCCGCCAGGGACATTCTGCTGCGGAGCTTTTGGAGTATGTGGGTGCCATTCCACTACCTTCCTTGTCGGAGTCGGAGAGGGCCGTGCTTGAGGCACCCCTGACTCTGGAGGAACTACAGTGCACCTCGGCATCCTTTCCCAATTCTAAGGCCCCGGGGGAAGATGGGATACCAATGGAGGTGTATAAGTAGTATACGGAGGAGACGTTGCCTCATCTTCTGGAGGTCTTTTTAGAGGCAAAACAGAATATGAGGCTGCCTCCATCTATGTGCAGGGCTAATATTGTCCTTTTGTTGAAGCCGGGGAAGAATAGTCTGGATCCGGGGTCGTACCGCCCTATTTCTCTTTTACAGAGCGACATTAAAATTCTGAATTACTGAATTTAAGGGATTTATTTTGCTTTGCTATTCTCTATTGCTGGGTTCCATCATGGACAGACATCCCCTTCGCATGATCCCCCCAGTGGGAGAAGGATGTGGGAGTGTTTGAGGATGAACAATGGGAGGAGGCCCTACAGGCTGTGCAGTTGAGCTCCCTGAATGTGGCTCAGAGATTGTCTCAGCTATACATTTTGTACAGGACTCATTACACCCCGGCCCAGTTGTTTAGGATGGGTAGGAGAGACTCTCCCACTTGTGGCAGGTGCATGAGGGATCATGGGGACTTGCTGCATCTCCTTTGGCACTGCCCCAAGCTTCATGTCTATTGGAGGGGTGTGCTCGCGACACTTTCGGGGGCCTTCGGGGTTCAGGTGCCGAAGGATCCTAAAGTTTGCCTGTTGGGCATCCTGAGTGGAATCCAGGCCCCGGTGCCGGATCTGCAGGCTATCGGCCGAGCACTATTTCAGCTGAGAAAGTTGCTTCTGCGACACTGGATCTCTCCAAGGGCCCCTTTGGTTAAAGAATGGGTTGCGGCAATGGGGGACACACTCAGACTAGAAAAATATATCTATCAACATAGGGGCAGTCCTGGTAAATTTGAGCGCTTGTGGGCACCCTGGCTGGCTGTACCGGGGCCTGGCACCGGTAGACCTGGTACTTAACAATATCTTGGCGGGGGCGGGGTGAGGACTATAGATCATTGCCCTGTTGGATGATATCCCCTGCTAAGATTCTAACTGGCTATTCTGTTGGGGGGCCGGCTGGGATGGACCTCTGTATACCTCTCCTGCTGTCTATGTGTAACGTTCATGCGTTTTTGGTTGTGGATGGATTTACAGCTGCAGAATTATTACACTCAGTAGCCTTGTAGAGAATCTGTTGAACAGCATATCCAACTCTCAGGACTTCATCACCGTGTACAGCCTGTTATATACTATATATATTAATAGATGTTTAATGGAGGGATAGAGTATATGAGGATATATAGATGAGAGACAGGCTATTGTATGGTGAGCACTAGAAGTAGTATAGGAGAGTTGCAGGTGATGGTAAGCAGATAGGTTCTGATGTCAAGTATAGTGCAGATGGTAAGAGGACACAGATGGAGTACTTTAGACAGAGTAACCTAGTGCAAGGATAGTTGAAGGTAGTCCCAAGAGCTAACAGTCTTATGCAGATGATAGTGAATAGATAGATACAGATAGTCTTGGTAATTGCAGTAGATGACAGTAGGAGATTGGTTAGTAAGAATCCCCTGCGGGGTACTTATCACTTAGATAGGTTAGGAATAACAATGTCCATTGGAGAGGGGTGATCCCGTAGCGGGATACGGGATCACCAGCGAGGTTTCCGGCTTTAGTTCAGCAAGGAAGGTATGTCAGCAGCTCCGACTTCTCAGGCGTAGGTGCGATGAACATGTGGGTTTGAACGAGCGATGAGTGAGAGCAAACCGGCGATTGAAATAGCCGCTCATAGCGGCGCTCGGCAGTGATGTCATCCGGTCTTAAAGGTGTATGCGTCCTTTGTATATACAAGATGGGACGCAAAGAGAGGAGAAATATAGGAACAAGGGTACCATAGGTACCGGAACATTACACTATGGAGGTGTTAGCTGGGAGGTTGTTATGCTATCGCTGTACGCTATTTATGCATTTGTTCATTGTTGAATGTATTGAATATGCTCTGGACTCTGTTCTTGTCTCATGTTTTTGTTCAAGTACCTTAATAAAGTTTTTATTGATATAAAAAAAAAAACACTTATTGGGAAATATGTAGCAGAAAAAAGATTGGCCCAAAATGTTAAAATATTTTGATTTTAATTTTTTTTTTTTTTTGGGGGGGGGGGGGGGGGGATTTCATATAGCGGAATGTGAAACATATTGTTTTTTTTTTTTTTTCAGAATTGTCGCTCTTTTTTTGTTTATAGCGCAAAAAATAAAAATACCACAGGTGATCAAATACCACCAAAAGAAAGCTCTGTTTGTGGGGAAAAAAGAACATCGATTTTATTTGGGTACAGTGTTGTATGCCCGCGCAATTGTCGGTTAAAGTAACGCAGTGCCGAAATGCAAAAAATGGCCTGGTTATTAACCGTTTGCCGACCAACGCACGACTATTTACGTCGGCGGTCAGCCCCTCACAGGCAAAGCGACGTAGGGCTACGTCGCTAGCCTGTAAGGGTTTTTTGGAGCGAGTGCACGCCGCTGGAGGCGCGCTCCCGCGCGGTCACAGACCCCCCCCGCGCGTGTGCCCGGCGGACCGGATGTCCGCTGGTCACTCGCGATCTTCTGTTACACCGGAAGAAAGGCAGGCGGCTAATGTAAACAAGGCCGCCTGTCATTCTCCCCTGTGTAAGAATGGAGATCACATGGTTCTGCTATGTAGGACCGTTGATCTCTGTTCTTACACCAGTAGCCACAGCCAATCACAGTTAAAAGCACGCCCCTAGGACACACTTAACCCCTCCCTCTCCAATAAAGTTATCCCCTTCACTGCCAGTGTCATTTTTACAGTAACAGTGCATATATATAGCACTGATTACTGCAGTAATGTCACTGGTACCCCCAAAAGTGTCAAAAATGTCAGTCAAGGGTCCAATCTGTTCGCCCCAATGTCGCAGTCCCGCAAAAAAAAAATCGCAGATCACCGCCATTACGCGTTAAAAAAAAACAACAAAAATCACAAAAATCTTTCCCTTTGTTAGTAAACACGATAACTTTTGCGCAAACCAATCAAAATACGCTTTTTGTGATTTTTTTTTTTACCAAACATATGATAAAAAAAAAAAATTGGCCTAAAATGTTAAAAAATTTTGATTTTTAATTTTTTTTGGGGGGAATTTCATATAAAAAAATGTGAAAAATATTGTTATTTTTGCAAAATTGTCGCTCTTTTTTTGTTTATAGCGCATGATCAAAAAATCGCACAGGTGATCAAATACCACCAAAAGAAAGCTCTGTTTGTGGGGAAAAAAGGACATCAAATTAGTTTAGGTACAGCGTCGCACGACCGCGCAATTGTCCGTTAAAGTCACGCAGGGGCTTAAGTGGTTAAGGGGGAAAATCCTTCCGGTCCTGAAGTGGTTAATGACCAGGCCATTTATTGCGATTCGGCACTGCATTACTTTAACTGACAATTGCGTGGTCTTGAAACGCTGTAAACAAATAAAATTGATGTCCTTTTTTTCCCACATATAGAGCTTCCTTTTGGTGGTATTTGATCACCTGTGCGATTTTTATTTTTTGCGCTATAAACAGAAAAAAGAGCGACAATTCTGAAAAAAAAAAACAATAATTTTTTACTTTCTGCTATAAAACATATAAAGAAAATGTAAAAAATCAAATCTCTTCATCATTTTAGGCCAATTTGTTTTCTGCTACATGTTTTTGGTTTAAAAAAAATCCCAATAAGCGTATTTTCAATGTTTTGCGCAAAAGTTATCCCATCTACAAACTAGGGGAAAAATGTATGCCATTTTTATTTTTATATATTTTTTTCTACTAGTAATGGCGGCGATCTGCGATTTTTAGCGGGACTGCGACATTGTGGCGGACAGATCGGACCCCTAACTGACATTTTTGACACTTTTGGGGGTACCAGTGACATTACTACAGTAATCAGTGCTAAAAAATATGCACTGTCACTGTAATAATGACACTGGCAGGGAAGGGGTTAACACCAGGGGAAATCAAAGGGTTAAGTGTGAGCCTAGGGGGTGTTTTCTAACTGTGTGGGGGATGAGCTTGTGAAGTCAATACAGAGACCTGTGATCCTAAATAGGAGCAACACAGGAGCTCTGCATTGATTGCTGAAAGAACAAACGGTCTGCTGTTTTTACAACAGCAGACCGCTGTTTTTACAACAGCAGACCGCTGTTCTCTCTCAGCGGGGAGCGATCGCGGGTGCCCGGCAGCAATCGCAGCCGCCGACCCCATGGATCGGCTTCCCCGCTGGCGAGAGGGGGCGGGTCCAGCATCACTTCCGCGGACCGCCGCACAGATACGGCAATGACGTTGGCTCTTTACTATGTGATCAGCTGTGTCCAATCACATTTCCTTTCCTCATTGCTCTCACTGAGGAAAGTAAGGCTGATAACTGCCTTTCCTCTGACAGGGGACATTTACACTGATCATAAGTGTCCTGATTATCATTGCAGCTCCATGAGTGCCAATCAATGTACATCAGTGCAGCTTATCAGTGCCCATCAGTGCACCATATCAGTGCCCAATAGTGCTGTCTATCAGTGCCGCCTTGACAGTCCAGCCTCATCAGTGACTCTTCATCAGTACCCATTAGTGCAGCTTATCAATGCCTCATCAGTGCAGCCTCACCAGTGCCCATCAGTGCAGCCTCATCGGTGCGGTCTCAACAGTGCCCATCACTGCAGCCTCATCAGTGCAGCCTCATCGGTGCAGTCTCAGCAGTGCCCATCAGTGCAGCCTCACCAGTGCCCATCAGTGCAGCCTCATCGGTGCAGCCTCATCAGTGCCCAACAGTGCAGCCTCACCAGTGTCCATCAGTGCAGCCTCACCAGTGTCCATCAGTGCAGCCTCATCGGTGCAGTTTTAGCAGCGCCCATCACTGCAGCCTTACCAGTGCCCATCAGTTCAGCCTCATCAGTGCCCATCACTGCAGCCTCATCAGTGCCCATCAGTGCAGTCTCATCAGCGTCCATCAGTGCAGCCCCATCAGTGTCCATCAGTGCAGTCTCATCAGTGCCCATCAATGCAGCCTATCAGTGCAGCCTCATCAGTGCAGCCTCATTAGTGTCCATCAGTGCAGCCTCACCAGTGCCCATCAGTGCAGTCTCATCAGTGCCCATCACTGCAGCCTCATCAGTGCCCATCAGTGCAGTCTCATCAGCGTCCATCAGTGCAGCCCCATCAGTGTCCATCAGTGCAGTCTCATCAGTGCCCATCAATGCAGCCTATCAGTGCAGCCTCATCAGTGCAGCCTCATTAGTGTCCATCAGTGCAGCCTCACCAGTGCCCATCAGTGCAGTCTCATCAGTGCCCATCAGTGCAGCCTCATCAGTGCAGCCTATCAGTGCCCATCAGTGCAGCCTCATCAGTGCACATCTGTAAAGAATTATTTATTTGCAAAATATTTATACCAGAAATGAATTGTTTTTTCAAATGTGTCTTTTTTTTCGTTTGTTTACCAAAAAAAAAAAAAAAAAACGACAGTAATTAAATATCAGCAAAAGAAATCTCTATCTGTCATAAAAAAAAAAATAAAAAAAATGTCAAGTGTTGCATGACCGCACAATTGTCATTCAAAATGTGACAGCGCTGAATGCTGAAAATTGACCAGAGCAGGAGGGGGGGGGGGGGGGGAGTGCCCGGTATTGATATGGTTAATAACCCCTTGGAAAAAAAGGTTTTCAAAATCTTTTTGTTCTCACCTTGATATTTCAAAAAGTATTTAATTTGGGAACACTGAGTGGGTGGGTAACTCTGCACCAAAACGAGAACAGTTTGCATGAAGTAGGAAATTACCTTTTTAAAAATAAGATAACATTTCTGCCCAAAGTCTGGGCTTTAAGAAAGCAGAACAATGCTGGCCAGTAATGATTAAATCAGCCGATGGAGCAACTTTGTGAGGCTTGTGAAGTACAATATAATGATAACAGATATTGCAAAAGCAGAAAAGTATTTTTTTTTTCTTACTGCACCTTAAAGTTCCTCCAGAGCCAATATTGTGTGATAAACAGTCAAGCCGGCATGCAGTGGTTTCCCTAGGGTTGGTGTCACCTGGTGTGGTAAAACATGGTGTCACCCCCACTGCATATAATGGCAATAGTAGTGCCTTGTACAAATCCCTCAGTAGTAGAACCCCACCTCCCCCCGCCCGTACACACCCCTCAGTAGTAGAACCCCACCTTTCCCCCAGTACACACCCCTCAGTAGTGGAACCCCCCTTTCCTCCAGTGCAGACCCCTCAGTAGTAGAACCCCCCTCCTTTCCCCCAGTACACACCCCTTAGTAGTAGAACCCCACCTTTCCCCAGTACACACCCCTCAGTAGTAGAACCCCACCTTTCCCCAGTACACACCCCTTAGTAGTAGAACCCCACCTTTCCCCAGTACACACCCCTCAGTAGTAGAACCCCACCTTTCCCCAGTACACACCCCTTAGTAGTAGAACCCCACCTTTCCCCAGTACACACCCATCAGTAGTAGAACCCCATCTTTCCCCCAGTACACACCCCTCAGTAGTAGAACCCCACTGTAAAGGAACAGGGCACCCCGGACCGGGTACCTCCGTTGAAAGATGCTCCTAGTGCTTTCCGAGGGCTCCAAGCACTCCACCAGACACCGTAAGCACTTCAGACTCCACGAACCGCCGCAGCTTGGTTAGGGTCTTGGCATCTCCTACCCACCCTGGACTTACGACAAGGCTCCAGGTTCCTGTGGGTGAACCTCCTTTCCCCAGAGAGTGCAGCACGAACAAGCTCTTACACAAGCTCTTACAAGAGCTTAGTGATTCTCTAGGGGAGTATGGAGGACCATAGCAATCCCTGCAGCAGATTCCCCCAATAAGAGACAGAACTCTAGATTGAGGTTGAATGAACTCCGCACAACTTTATTGAACACGACTTATATACAGTTTTCACCCACAAAGTTACCACCCAGATGGACCTTGTTGAAGACTGAACATAATATTCACCATCCAATAGGAACAGAGTTTTACACTCATATAGTGTACAAAATATACAATGTGGTACAACCCCCCCTCCCCCTTAGCATCTAATCCACATTCCAATAAGTTTCTCTTAAAGCAGACAGACAGAACAAAGGTGAGCTCATTAGCACAGTTAACAATAGGTGAATGGAGAGCCACCTCAGACAGCCCGTCTCCTCAGAACTTCCTGGAATGACCATATTAGGAGTGGACTTCCTGTACCTTACAGTTTACAGGAATAAAGGTTTAGCTTCCAGGATAGAGGCAAGACTCCATTAGCCCCATGACTTATCCGTCTTTAAATTCCAGTGACGGTGAATACTGTCACATATCTTCCCCCCAAAGGTAGACTAATCCAGGCACTAGACCTCCAATCGGTCTGTGCCTGAGTTAGTCGGGTAACAAGTCCCAAAGAGTCAATCCATCATGGCAGCTTCCTTGACAAAGTTCCACATAGTTTATAAGTTTGTCTTGGCAAGGCGCATGGAGCTCTCATAGCAATCAGTCTGTGAAAGTCTGGTTTGGGCAGGCCAGACTGGGCTTCTTGGGCACCCTGTGTCCCTAAAAGACACAGGGTGATTTAGACATAAGAGGAGCCTAGTAGGCTGAGAGAAGCACTTTCCAACCTCTCTAAGGTAGGCTGTGTTCCACAGGCCCTCCCAATGTCTGCACCCACCCAGTACCCCAAACAAATTGTCCGGAACAGAACGTCACTCACCCAGCCAACCTCTGCCACTCTTGTAAAACATCCCTGCCGTGGAGAAGAAGCATGAACTGGCCTTTCTCCAAGGATTCCTTTCAGCTGCTGGAGAGAGGACAGGGTGGATGGGCTTACTTCCTCATGCTTTTGGGAATCTTGGCCGACTGTCCAGCATCCCTGGGGTGTAAAAATGAGGACTGTAGCTTTTGCGGGTGCTGGGCAGAGGTTGGTAACACTCTGCCCTGTTGCCAGCTCTTCTGCTGGGTTGGGGTTGGCGAATACTACCCCCAGGACCTGGTTGGGGGTCTGCTGTAGAATGGAGGGATCACCTACCTCCTCCTCCTGGTATTCCTGCGGGTTAGGTTGGGGATCTGGACCGGCCGTCCAGCATCCCTGTAGGTCTGGTGCAGAGACCACGGTCCCATCTGTACCATTGGGGTCAGGGCTGTTGTCTCCCTGTGGTTGGGAAGAAGGAATAGTTTTCTCCTCTCCCTGGAAGTTACACTGCTGTTTGGAAGGAAGGACGACACCTTCGGCTCCCTATAACTCCTGCTGTAGCTGGGGATCTGGGCCGGCTGCCCAGCCTTCCTGTAGGGCCGGTAGAGAGACCTCGGTCCCATCTCCACCTGCCATCGGTGGGTTTTCACAGTACCCCCAGTCTGTACTGTCTCTCCAACTGAAGGGTTGTGGGTCTGGATCTTCCACCCAGGATTCTGCTTGCAGGGTAGATTGGGGTGGAACGGAGCAGAGCAGGCGTAGGTAGTCCTGCTCCAGTTCCCACTCCATTGTGACCAGATGAATCAGGTCTGACCCCAATTCATCCGCTTTGGGGAGACCCAGTAGGGTTTCCTGGTGTCCTGGATTTCCCAGCACCGAAACTCTGCTGGACATCCAAAGTCCCTCTCTTCAAAGGCCTCCCACAGCAAGCCCGGCCCACTATAGTCCTCACCTTCCGGCATATTGTCGTCAGCCATCCAGTGGTCGTGCCGGGTGGCGTACCACTTTAGTGCCCGGTAAGCTTCATCCAGCCACAACTCCTTCCAAATCAGGTTCCAGAGCTCCGTCACCCACTCATCCAGGGGTTGCTGTCCTAGGAAAGGTAACCGCAGGGCAACGTATACCTGGAACCGCTGCTCTTCGCTGGGAAGGTTCTCTCTCCGCCTCCACTGCGCATCGTCTAAGGCCTCATACCACATTTCCTTTCGAGTGAAATCTCTCCAGTCCAGTATGGCTTCCTCTGATACAGGCCCATCCTGTTGGACCAAGTGTTGCTGCAACCTCCAGAGAAACTCCTCCTCATAAGGGGACGCTGCACGGGTGTTATCTCGCTCCATAACGTTACCGGTGTCTCCGAGCTGCTTTTCCTCACACTAGGACGCCATCCCACCACTGCCACCAATGTAACGGAACAGGGCACCCCAGACCGGGTACCTCCGTTGAAAGATGCTCCTAGTGCTTTCCGAGGGCTCCAAGCACTCCACCAGACACCGTAAGCACTTCAGACTCCACGAACCGCCGCAGCTTGGTTAGGGTCTTGGCATCTCCTACCCACCCTGGACCTACGACAAGGCTCCAGGTTCCTGTGGGTGAACCTCCTTTCCCCAGAGAGTGCAGCAGAACAAGCTCTTACACAAGCTCTTACAAGAGCTTAGTGATTCTCTAAGGGAGTATGGAAGACCATAGCAATCCCTGCAGCAGATTCCCCCAATAAGAGACAGAACTCTAGATTGAGGTTGAATGAACTCCGCACAACTTTTTTTTTTTTTTTTTTTTTATATATATTTCTTTATTAAAGATTTTCAAATACAAAAGGTAAAAAAAAAAAAAATGTATTACAATTCATTTCGTTCTTCACCAAGAAAAGTAGACAGTTTTTCCCCATAGAACTCCCCATTCTCCCTCCCTCCTATTTTCCCCATCCCTATCTCCTCCCTGTCTTACATCTACCGACAATCCCTTTTTTCTTTAAACTTTTGCCATGTCTCCCAAATCTCTATCCTATTCTCATATTGTTCTTCTCCCCACACTCTTAAAGCTTCCAACTGTCTCGTTTTCTCCACTCGTAGGAGCCACTCTTTATATGATGGGGGTTCCTTCTCATTCCACTTTAGGGGAATTAAACTTTTTGCTGCGTTTAACAGGTGTGGAATCAAGGATTTTTTATATTGTTTTATCGTCATCTTAGTCCCATGAAATAAACAAACCCAAGGATCTTCATCAATGTCTATGTTGGTGATTTTTTTTAATTGCGTCTAGTACTTCCTGCCAGTATTTTCTGATTTTTGGGCATTCCCACCAGATGTGGGATATTGTACCCGTCACTTGACATCCCCTCCAGCAATATTTTGAGTTCTCCCCATGGTAATTCCCCACTTTATCTGGGGTATTATACCATCGGGAGACCAGTTTATAATTAGTTTCAGCCATACTCATGTCTATTGCGGAGCTATGAACCAATTTCAAACTTTTTTCCCATTGGAAACCTTGACTATGAGCGCCTAAATCCATTTCCCACTTTTCCGCAAATGGAGGCAGTGCCAGCCCTTCACCTTCATTAAGGATTTTATAAACATTTGAAATACTATTTTGTATTTTCTCCGATATACATATCTGTTCGAATGGCAAAAGTTCATTTGCCTCTCTAATCGGCTGGGGTAGGGAATTAACGAAGTGTTTCAGCTGGCAATATCTCCATTCCGTGAGGTTCCAGTCCCTCCTCTTTTTCAAATCTGCAAATGTAATAATTTTTCCTTGTTTCATAATGTCCTTTAATCTTACATCCCCTTCTCCCATCCATTTTCCATATTCCTTACCCACCCCTGGTGCAAAAAAATTTTGTGCCCTGAAGTGGAGTTAGTGGTGAGTTATATTTCCATTTTTCTCTAGTGTATATTATGTCCCAAATTTTCAGTGCCTGTCGTGTGATGTCGTGTGTATTAATATTTAGCTTTCTATATTTTGCTGGGATCCAAATCATTTTCCCTAAATCAGTGTCACTCGTTGTGTTTTCAATTTTAACCCAATTTTTTTCACTCTCCTTTTTTCCCCATTCCAACACCCGTGTAAGAATTGATGCCTGATAATATTTTTTAAAATCCGGAAGTGCTAACCCCCCCTCTCTCTTACTTTTACTTAATGTTGTGTACTTAATCCTTGGTTTTTCATTTTTCCACACAAACTTGGTTATTAGTGCTTTTAATGTTTTGAAGAATACCTGTGGGATCCGTATTGGTATCATCTGGAATTTATAAGATATTTTAGGTAAAATTACCATCTTTATGATATTAACTCTTCCCATCCATGATATGGCTCTCGGTGTTAGTCTATTTATTTCTGTTTTGATTTCGTTTAATAAGGGCAGGAAATTTATCTTATATAGCTTTTCTGGGTAAGGGGTTAGTTTAATTCCTAGATATTTTAAATCTTCTTTTCTCCATAAAAATGGGAATTCACTTTCTAGCCTATTCCTCTCCTGTGTACTCATCTTAATACTTAGAATCTCTGATTTTGTTTGGTTGATTTTAAAATTTGAGAGTTCTCCATATTGTTTCAGGTTTTTTATTAAATTTGGCAAGGAGATTCTGGGGTTGGATACGTAGAACAACAGGTCGTCTGCAAACGCAGCTACCTTATGTTCCCCTTTCCCAACTTTTATCCCTTTGATGTCTGTGCATCCCCTTATTGTTGCTAATAGTGGTTCTAAAGAGATCACAAACAACATTGGGGACAGGGGGCACCCCTGTCTCGTTCCGTTGTGCATCTCAAAAGGGTCGGATAATGTCCCATTTATTTTTATTCTTGCGGAGGGTTGGTTGTATAATGTCTTAATCCAAGCCATCATCATCGGCCCCAATCCCAGTTCCTCTAGTGTTCTAAATAGAAACTCCCAGTCGACCCTGTCAAATGCTTTCTCAGCATCAATTGACAGTATCACACTTGGGGTTTTATTTTTGAGCATTTGGTTCATCAGCAAGATTGTTCTAATGCCGTTATCTCTGCCTTGTCTTCTTGGTATAAAACCTACCTGGTCGCTATGGATCCACTCATTCATTAGCCTTTTCATTCTTATTGCCAGTATTTTTGTGAATAATTTAGTATCTGCGTTCAGGAGAGATATCGGTCTATAACTAGAGCATAACGTTTGATCTTTTTCTTCTTTTAAAATAACTGTGATTGATGCTAGGAGGGCTTCCTTGCTCATATTAAATTTGGTGCCTAGTCCATTCATATACTTTTCAAGCCTTGGGATAAGGAGATCTTTATATTGTTTATAGTACCCGATGGTAAACCCATCGGGTCCTGGGCTTTTACCCGCGGTGGTTTCTTTTATAGCTCTAAGTATCTCCTGATTTGTAATTGGAGCCTCTAGTAATATTTGCAAAAAAGGGTGGGATATCTGCGCTCAGACAATTGGACTCACAAATAAATCAGATTAATCACATAAATATATAAAAATACACATAAATGTGAATAAAAAGGTGTAGGCAGCCAACTAAAAAGTAGATAAAACTTTGATAGGCATAAAAAGAAATGTAGTAGCGCCAAACACTAAAGGCAAATTAAATCATCCATAAAAGTCCAAATAAAGTCCATAAAGGGAAAAAGAAGACGAGATCCCAGATCCAAATTGTGCAGGTAAAGGAAAGCTAGCACCCAATCGTGATGTGCACTCATATGCGCTTACCAGAAATCAATATATTCAGAGCGATGTATGAATCCAAGAGAAGCAAGATGGACCACCAAAATGTTACAAGGATTCCAACTCAAAATGATCTGATATGCTGACACCAGTAGGGTATGGATAGCCTGATATAGGAAGTATCGCCTGGGCTTGCTGCAAGTTGATCCCAGCTCCAGTACCTCAACACAAAGGGGAGGACAATAGTGCAGACTGTACAGGATAACATTTATTGGTATAAAGAAAGGTACTCACACATATCGAAATGTAAAGGAGCATGTATCATAATGAATTTCCGCGGTATAGGGTAGCGTGCTAATCGTTCCCGGGTCGCCTGACGCGTGTCGTCAAAGAAAATGACATCATCAGAGGCAGACCTGGCCGGAACGTCAGCACGCATATAAAGCACTCAGCCGGAAGTGAACTACCCGCATATGCGCTCCACTCGGCTCAAACCGGAAACCGGATGTCAATCACCAGCGGACTCCGGAAGCCGGAAATGGATGCGGTGAACCGCAAACAAAAGCCAGACATCCTTAGACCACCGATAAACAATCCGGAAACCGGAAGAAAGACCGAGCGGGCTTTTTCCAAATATGCTTTGATCTTTTCCTTCTCTATCCGAACTATCATCTTGTTTTTCCTTCCCTTTTATCGCATACAGGTTACTGTAGTATCTTTGAAACTCCCGTGCTATTTCGGTAACTGAATGGACTAGTTCCCCGTCTTTGTTTTTAATCTTGTCTATATAATTCCTTGCTTTTTTTTTCTTAGTAATTCTTGCCAAATTTTTTCCGATTTTGTTTCGTTCCACATATTTCTCTCTTGCCACCCTATTAAAGTCTTGTCTGATTTCCTGTTCTAATAGTTCTTTTAATTCCTCTTTTTTCCTCTCCAATAGGGGGGTGAGCTCATCCTTGTTTGTTTTATTTTTGTTTTTGTTCCAGGTCGTACACCTCTCTCATCAGTCTATCTTTATTTTTGATTCTCTCTCTCTTCCTTTGTACTCCTTTTGATATTAATATGCCCCGCATATAGGCTTTATGTGCCTCCCAAATGATGTTTTTGGATGTCCCCTCTATGTCATTATTTTGGAAGTAAAATTCCAGTTCTTTCTCAATTTCCTTGCCCCATATTTTATCCTTAATTCTTCGTTGATTTTCCATACGTTCATTCTGGGTTGTTTTTTGCCCAATTTCATTTTTAATGTAATGGGGAAGTGGTCTGACCAGGTTCTGATCCCAAACTTCGCCTCTATAACTTTTTCTATCCAGCGGTGTTCTACCAGGAAATAATCGATTCTTGAATATGTCCCGTGTACATTTGAATAATAGGTATAGTCCCTTTCTTTTGGGTGGAGAATTCTCCATATATCTGCCAATTGGTTTTGGTATAATTTTTTCTTAATCTCTTTATTGTGGTGAATCGAAATTCTTTGGTTCCGCGCTGTATTATCTATCTTTGGATCGAGGCTCAGGTTGAGATCTCCTGCCAAAATCACCCCTCCTTTCCTAAAGTTTATTACTTTCCCCAAGGTTTTACCCAAGAAGGGCCCTTGTCCCTCGTTGGGGCTGTATAGGTTGACTAATGTGACCTCCTCGTCATTTAACTTTCCTTTCAGGAAGAGAAACCTTCCCTCCGGGTCCACCAGCCTCTCCTCCAGTACAAATCTCGTCCCTCTGGCGAACCCAATTGCTACTCCGCTAGATTTTTTCTTAAATGAGTCCGCATAATACCATATAGGGTGTTTATGTGAATAAAACCTGATATTTGTGGAATGCGTAATGTGTGTCTCCTGTAGGAATATTACGTCTGCGTTCAGATAGTCAATTTCTCTCATAATTCTCTGTCTCTTAACCGGGGAGTTCATTCCACGTACATTATAAGATATAAAATTTACATCTTCCATCCCTTTATCTTGGTGTTCCTATTTTCCCATATTTTAGTTTTACTCCTTATCTTTTTCTTTTCATCACCCCTGGAATTGTTTGGCTGGTGTTCTCGACGGTTCGGGCTCTCCCTCTTATATGTGGGTTTTTGTCTTTCATATGAGTAGGATATACGGGACATTTTTATATTTTATTTTTTCCTACTTCTACCTTCCCCCCTTCCCTCTCCCTCCCCAGCCCCCCCCCATCCCCCCCTCCCTCCTCCCCCCCTCCCCCAGGCAATCCTTGCCTCCTTGGGTGCCTAGTTTCCACTTGCCCCATTACTAGGCTAGTCGATTTATCCACCCTCCTTTCCATCGACATTTCCCGGGGGTTGAGCTCTGCTCTTGCTCGCCAATCATTTCCTTCTTCCCTATTCTTGGGGTGAAGGTTGAGATTCATCCTAGTGCCTCCATAGTGCCACCCTATTTAAACTCTTTATATATTGCTCCCTATCCTCCTCCCCTCCCCCCGTCGTCTCCCTCTCCCCCCCTTCCCCCCAGTCAAACCACATTTTCCCCAGTCCGGGCATCAGTCTTTAATTCTTCTCTTTGCTCCTTTTTTTCTTCTTTATCTCTTCTTGCCACTCGTTTTCGTCTTCTGAATCCTCCTCTAGGGACCCTTGATGTGTCCATCCCGGAATCTCCATCACTGGTATTTTCATAGCTTCGCAGAAGGTCAAAGTCTCTTCTGGGAACCTCAGTAAGACCGTTTTTCCATCCTTTCGTGCTCCTAGACCTGGCGGATGACTCCAAAAGTACTGAATATTTTGTTTCTTTAATGCATCCACCACTGGTTTTAAAGTGCGTTTTCTATTTATTGTATCCTGAGAAAGGTCTGGGAATACTTGTATTGCTTCATCTTCATATCTCATTATTGGTCTGTCTCTCATCTTTTCCCAGATTTGAGCTCTTACATCATATTTATGAAATCTCGCTATTACATCTCTTGATTTATCTTTTGGGGCGTTCGGAGGTTTCCGTATTCTGTGGACTCTTTCGAATTCTATTTTATCAGTAATTTCTTTCCCTAAGAGAGGATTGAAGATACTTTCCAGCATTTCCTCTAGTTTTTCTTCTCTGCCCTTTTCCGGTAGCCCCCTAATCCGCAAATTCTTCCTTCTATTTCTATTCTCTTGATCTTCCATCTTGTAAGCCATATTCCTCTGGTCTAACTGCATTCTCTTCATTTGATCTTTTAGTTTTTTTAGTTTTTTCCCGTGGGTGTTGATCTTCATTTCTGTTTCTTCCACTCTTATCAGGGTATGTCCTAGGTCCCTATATAGATTTGACATTTCAGATTTGATTGACCTCTCCAGATTGGAGAACATTTCCATCATTTCTGATTTTGTAGGTGGCTGATCTTTTCTCCTCTGATCTTCTTCCTTTCCTGATTCGCAGTCGCCCAGAGTTTGTGTACTCTCCCTAGATAAATCTAGAGTCTCCTCTGACGGTGGCTCCAGGTTTTTTGTGACTTTGGTCTTTTTATTCCCCTCATTGTTTTGTTTTGATTTTACCACTGGTTGACTTTCCGCTGCTTCGATTTGTCCCTTCCCATCCTGAGTCATATACTTTCTGATAGTCCCAGGGCTTGCTGTTATTTTAGCAGGTTTCTCCAATCCCTCCTTTGTCTGTTTATTCTTTATTTTTGACATGGTGCCCCCTTTCTGGGCTGGTATAGGAGAAGAAGAAGTACGTATATTTTCCGGGTGGTTATTCTAACCCAGTGCGCCTTTCGGGTCCCCTATTCTTTCTTTATTAAGGACAGTGTCTAGAACTCCACAAGATTTCTTTTGGAGACTGTCTACTTTAACATACAATCTCTGTAATACGTAAAGGGGTGGGGGACCCCCAAAGTTTTTAAGGGGAGAGTGGAAATAGGTAGTTGGGGAGCTCGCTTATTTACTCCTTTCTCCCCCTGGGGAGGTGCTCTGTCCTTGGGCAGGAGAAACCAGAGGGGCCACAGGGGTTCCTTTCAAAACATGGTTACAGTCTATCCAAAGCCTCCCCCTCTCTCTCAGCCTTACTTTCAGTATGTATTTAAAAGAGAGTTAATGGAAAGTTAGATGGCTCACTTATTGAATCCTTTCCCCACCTGGGGAGCCTTTCCATGTCCTATCTCTGGCAAAATGGCCCAGGGATTTTGCCGGGTTTCCATCCCACCAAAGAACAGTCAATCAGAGCCTTTCCACCCTGGGTAACATTAATAATAATCACTTTCAGCAGGGCTTACAGTGTAGATTGAATAAGAAAAAAAAAAGAAATTGGGGGGCCTTCACCCTCTCACCACTCCTTAGTGACCCAGTCTCGGGATGCCTCCTTTGTTATGAAGTTCATAGCTCCTTCACTATGTGCCCGTTCGGGTATATGGCAGCCGCTGCGTCTCCCCTCTCGAGCAATCGAACTCCCGCTGCTCTCAGATAGTGGGTGCCGCTTCTATCCCCTCTCTTTCCCGGGCAATGCTGTCAGTGCCGTCAAACTGCTTCCCCTGTATCGAACGGCGTGCCGTTTTCACATAGGGGGATCTCTCTCTGCCGGCGGGATCGGGTGAGGTTGGCTCAGACGGACAATTCGAGCTAGCTGCTCACTCGCTGCTGCACCCTGGTGGCCGTTCGGGATCTACTTCCCCGGAGCAGTCCTTCCTTCCATCGGACTCCGCTCTACGGGGGTACCTGCCTCTCGGCAGGGATCAACCGATCCTCCGGGTCCTTCGGCAGTGTTGCAGGCGGTCGAGTAGGGGGTCGGGTAGGGGTTGTGCGGTCTGGTCTAACTTCTCATGGGGTCTGGAGGATTGTGAGCGTTCACCAGCATGTCTCGGGCGGCTTCCTTGTCGGCACTAGCACGAACTCGGATCTGGCGCCATGACCAGGCCCCTCCCCCCCAACTCCGCACAACTTTATTGAACACGACCACCCAGATGGACCTTGTTGAAGACTGAACATAATATTCACCATCCAATAGGAACAGAGTTTTACACTCTCATATAGTGTACAAAATATACAATGTGGTACAACCCCCCCCCCCCTCCCCCTTAGCATCTAATCCACATTCCTATAAGTTTCTCTTAAAGCAGACAGACAGAACAAAGGTGAGCTCATTAGCACAGTTAACTAGGTGAATGGAGAGCCACCTCAGACAGCCCGTCTCCTCAGAACTTCCTGGAATGACCATATTAGGAGTGGACTTCCTGTACCTTACATTTTACAGGAATAAAGGTTTGGCTTCCAGGATAGAGGCAAGACTCCATTAGCCCCATGACTTATCCGTCTTTAAATTCCAGTGACGGTGAATACTGTCACATCCACCTTTCCCCCAGTACACACCCCTCAGTAGTAGAACCCCACCTTTCCCCCAGTACACACCCCTCAGTAGTAGAACCCCACCTTTCCCCCAGTACACACCCCTCAGTAGTAGAACCCCACCCCCCCCCGGTACATACCCCTTAGTAGTATAACCCCCCCTTTTCCCCCCAGTGCAAATCCCTCAGTAGTTGAACCCCCTTCCCCCAGTACAGGCCCCCCAATAGTAAAACCCCTCTTTCCCCCTAGCACAGACCCCTTAGCAGTAGAACCCCCTCCCCCCCCCCCGTGCAGATCCCTCAGTAGTAGAACCCCCTTTTCCCCTAGTACAAACCCCTTAGTAGTAGAAACCCCCCATTTTCCCCCAGTGCAGATCCCTCAGTAGTAGAACTCCCCTTTCTTCCAGTACAGACCCCTTAGTAGAAGAACCCCCCTTTTCCCCCGGTGTCGGTCCCTCAGTAGTAGAACCCCCCTTTCCCCAAGTACAGACCCCTCCGTAGTAGAACACCCCCTTTCCCCCAGTGCAGATCCCTCAGTAGTAGAACTCCATTTTCCCCCAGTACAGACCGGTTAGTAGAAGAACCCCCCCATTTTCCCCCGGTGCAGATGCCTCAGTAGTAGAACCCCCCTTTCCCCAAGTACAGACCCCTCAGTAGTAGAACACCCCCTTTCCCCCAGTGCAGATCCCTCAGTAGTAGAACCCCCCCTTTCCCCCAGTGCAGATCCCTCAGTAGTAGAACACCCCTGTAACGGAACCGTCGACCCACACCGTGCTTGTGGTCTTCCGTCAGTATAAGGCTTCCTCCAGTCTGGACATATAGAGATATTCCAGCCGCCCCCCATACAAAAACTAGCCTGAACTTAGCTTGTATGTGTCTGGATACAACTAACTCCTTTATTAAAACAAGCAGTAGACTTTTATACACTTGAGAAGCATGACAGTCACTACATGAACAATGACCTGAATATTTACATAAAAGCATCACATAATGAATAGATAACGAGGTAGAGCTGACTCATGGCTAATCCCATCTAGACAAGGTTATCATTCACATGCTAATTAGCTTAGCGTACTTAAGTCAGCCTGGAAGCCCAGACTGCCGACACCAAAAGTAAAACAAGATACAAATACACATATTATAGTGTAAATACTGAGAACCCACTGTAAACAATAGATGAGCAAATCAACATGATTTACAATGCGTGGAAGACAGGTGTTTGAGCTGATGACATGCATCTGTTACAAGTCTGATCAACTGAGCAGTCCAAACCATCAATTTATCTGTCACATAGTTTTTTCAGTCTCAGTGACGGCGAGTACCGTCACAACCCCCTTTCCCCCAGTGCAGATCCCTCAGTAGTATACCTCCCCCCCTTTCCCCCAGTGCAGATCCCTCAGTAGGTAACCCCCCTTTCCCCCAGTGCAGATTCCTCAGTAGTAGAGCCCCTCCTTTCCTCCAGTACAGACTCCTCAGTAGTAGAACCCCCCTTCTCCCCAGTATAGACCCCCTCAGTAGTAGAACCCCCTCTTTCCCCCAATACAGACCCCTCATTAGTGAACCCCCCCCCTTTCCTCCAGTGCAGACCCCTCAGTAGTAGAACCCCCCTCCTTGCGCCCAGTCCAGAACCTTCAGTAGTAAAATCCCCCCTTTACCCAGTAAAGACTTCTCATTAGTATAGCCCCCCCTTCCCACCAGTGCAGATTCCTAGGTAGTAGAACTCCCCTTTCCCCCAGTACAGACCCCTTAGTAGAAGAACCCCCCCCCCTTTTCCCCGGTGCAGATCCCTCAGTAGAGGAACCCCCCTTTCCCCAAGTACAGACCCCTCAGTAGTAGAACACCCCCTTTCACCCAGTGCAGATCCCTCAGTAGTAGAACACCCCCTTTCCCCCAGTGCAGATCCCTCAGTAGTAGAACCCCCCCTTTCCCCCAGTGCAGATTCCTCGGTAGTAGAACCCCCCTTTCTCCCCAGTACAGACCCCTCAGTAGTAGACCCTCCCCTTCCCACCAGTACTGACCCTTCAGTAGTAGACCCTACCCTTCCCCCCAGTACAGACCCTTCAATAGTAGAACCCCCCTTTCTCCAGTACAGACCCCTCAGTTGTAGAACCTCTCTCCCCCTTTCCCCAGTACAGATGCACTGCAAGTGAACTTGTGTGTCCCCCTTCAGCACTGTGGTGAGTATGGTGTCCTAGACTCACTCATCTGTGACCGATGTCATGCAGGTAGAAGATGGTGCAGAACAGAAGTGGCAGGATAGAGGAGACTCTCCAGTAGGAGTGAAGCCCCCCCCCCAGATTCTCATCCAAGGGCGTCCTTGCCCAGCAGCACCCACAATCTGAGCACAGTGTATGCCCAGCTATGAGAACAAGGTGGACGGGGACAGGTGCCGGATCTACTGTGGCCAGTATACAAGCAAATCTGAGAGAATTGGCAGGAGGGGTGGACAGTGCGCAGAATATAGGTACAAAGTGGGAAGATGGGAGGAATGTAAACACAGTACTGAGAGAGCCACGGTTCTATAGATAGATATTACAGGACACGTGTCTGAAAATCGGCCAATGGCAACTATAATAAAGGAACCAGGAGCCTCTCATGGGGCCCCCTACTGGACCTCCTATCGAATGGTCAGTCCACCCCCGGTGTCAACCCTTTGGCATGTGTCACCTGGGTGTGACCCGCACCCCCATAGCGACGCCACTGCCGGCAAGGGAAACTTCCTAGAAGGAAAGTAATAGACCTCTTTTTCAATGGTAAAGGTAGGTGTAGAGATGGATTTTCCCCACTGGATAGTGAGGGAAGAGGTGCAAGGGATTGAGGAGCAATATTACACTGAACAAAATTATAAACGCAACACTTTTGTTTTTTCCCCCATTTTTCATGAGCTGAACTCAAAGAGCTAAGACTTTTCCTATGTACACAAAAGGCCTATTTCTCTGCAATATTGCTCACAAATCTGTCTAAATCTGTGTTAGTGAGCGCTTCTCCTTTGCCGAGATAATCCATCCACCTCACAGGTGTGGCATATCAAGATGCTGATTAGACAGCATGATTATTGCACAGGGGTGCCTTAGGCTGGCCACAATAAAAGGCCACTCTAAAATGGGCAGTTTTACTGTATTTGGAGGGTCCGAAACCAGTCAGTATCTGGTGTGACCACCATTTGCCTCACACAGTGCAACACATCTCCTTCCCATAGAGTTGATCAGGTTGGTGATTGCGGCCTGTGGAATGTTGGTCCACTCCTCTTTAATGGCTGTGTGAAGTTGCTGGATATTTGCAGGACTTGGAAGACGCTGTCCTATACGCCGATCCAGAGCATCCCAAACATGCTCAATGGGGGACATGTCCGGTCAGCAATTTTTAGTGGGACTGCGACATTGCGGCGGACAGATTGGACACCTAACTGACATTTTTGACACTTTTGGGGGGACCAGTGATATTACATCACCAATGTAACAAGCATTCTTCCCACTGATCACCAATGTAAGGGACATTCTTCCCACTGACCACCAATGTAAGGAACATTCTTCCCACTGATCACCAATGTAAGGGACATTCTTCCCACTGATCACAAATGTAAGGGACATTCTTCCCACTGATCACCAATGTAAGGGATATTCTTGCCACTGACCACCAAAGTAAGGGATATTCTTGAATGTAAGGAACATTCTTCCCACTGATCACCAATGTAAGGGATATTCTTCCCAATTTTGTTTATTAAAAGTCTTGCAATCAATAAGCATAAAATCAATATACATAAATAAATATATACATATTTACATGAAAAGGGGAAAAAAAATACATAGCAAATTCTGCTCTCAAATAAAGACTGCCTTTACAGCAAAAACAAAACTCACATCATGAAATACATCATTACCGGGAAAAATAATCTTAATAAGACTCACATCACCACACCAGACATCAAACCTGCGAGGTCAAGAAACAAAACCACCCCCATTATGCATGCAGCCCTTCTTCAAAAATGAAGATATTAACCAACAAAAGCTAAGGGCGTGAAAGAAATAGCATAGGAAAAAAGCTTTTCACCCAGAGATGGACAGTTCACCAAAAGCAGGTCTGATATTCCTCCACGCCCTTATCCAGACCGCTCGAGGCTCCCTGCCCTTCTCAAGACCCCGAATCTTCCCAACCTCACCCAGAATATTGTACACCACCACCTCGACATCTACCAAGTAGCAAATACAGGTACTCATGATTGACTCGATCAAAAGCCTTTGCCTGATCCAATGCCAACAAGTACTTTCTCCATCCAGCAGCCCTGCATCGCTCCAAAGCCTCCCGGACAGCTAATATTGCTGAAAAGGTACTTCTGCCCTGGACCGAGCAGTGCTGATGATTGGACAACAAATCGCCTGCTACTGACGACAAGCGCCAAAAAAGAATCTTCGCCGAGACCTTTCTATCAACATTGAGAAGACTGATGGGGAGCCAGTTCTCAATTATTGAGGGGTCTTTAACCTTTTGACAGAAGAATCACAGTGGATTGCCTCATGGAGGGAGGGAGAGAACCCTCTTCTAAACAGCTGTTATAAACCTCCGCTAAAAAGGGAGCCAGAATGGACTTAAAACACTTGTAAAATTCAGCTGTCAACCCATCTGGCCCAGGCAACTTTTTGGTAGCCAGCTTCTCTATAGCACGAACTACCTCATCCGCTGAAATTGGTTCTGTCAAATCCATCAAAGGCAATGTATAATTTCCCAATCCTGGAGTAGAATCCAGAAAGCTTTCCATCCTGTCCCGACTAAGGTCCTTTCTTCCCAGAAGGTCTGCGTAATATGACCTGAAGATCTCCAGGATCCCTGATCTGGACTTCACCAGGGAACCCGTACTATCCCTCAGACCTATGACCGTCTTAACTGCTATGCCTTGCTTACAGTTCTGGTAAGGATCAGGCGAGTGATATTTCCCATAATCTCTCTCCAGAACCAAGGAGGCATGCCGGTCGTATTGACACTTCCTAAAAAGAAGCTTTACCTCCGAGATCTCCCCTGGATCTCCTCCATACGAGACAAGACGATCAAGCTTCCTCCGCAAATGCTGGTAGGCAATATACATACCAAGCTGCTTCTTCTTACTTATGGCCTTGAAAAGTCCAATCGCCCTTTGTTTCACAAGCTCCCACCACTCTGACTTACTGCTGCAAAAGTCCAGAATAGAAACCTGTGCCTGAAAAAAATCCTCAAAGGATTGTCTTACCTCTACATCTTCCAGGAGAGCCGAATTCAGTTTCCTGGTACCCCTTCCCCTGGGTGGAGTGTCCGAGGCATTCAGAGTCACAGACAGCATACAGTGGTCAGAGAACTCCACCGCCCTCAACTCAGGAGCCGAGAAAGCAGAGTTCTCCTTTAAAAAAAACCTGTCTATCCTACTCTGACTATTCCCTCTCTGAAACGTGAATCCAGTTCTGCCAGGGCAGTGCTTAATGTGCACATCTACCAGGCCTTCTTGTCTAACCATATCTCTAAGAAAAACGCTATCATAACCCAGCCTGTCTATGGAGACCCTCCTGTCTTCAGGCCTAATTATGGTGTTAAAGTCACCTCCAAAGACAACCTGCTGGGATGTAAAAAGGAAGGGCTTGATCTTTGTGAAGAGGCATTTCCTGTCCCATTTTGACTGCGGTCCATAGATATTGATCAGGCGCAGGTCCTGCCCCCTAACAGAGACGTCTAAGACCATGCATCTCCCCATTTCTACCTCAATTACCCACCGGCACGTTACCATATCGGTTTTAAAAAGAACCGCAACTCCGCTGCAAGGCTCAGCTGCAAGAGACCAAAAGGAGGGACCGCATCTCCACTCCCTTTTTGCTAGATGGACATCGGCCAAAGTATTGAGCCAGGTCTCTTGCAAAAATAAAATCTCAGCATCAAACTCACTGAGCAAAAATAAGGCAATATCACGAGCTCTTGCAGATTTCACGCTGGCGACATTAATGGTCGCCACCTTTATCAGAGCGGGCACTGCCATCAGGATGATTGGGGTAGTCGTTTCTTAACCTCCACCACACTCTCATCACCCGAAACAGCTCTCTTTACACTATGTGACTCCCCCTCATCCATAGATGATAAAGAAATGGATAAATCGGATACTAACTCCTCCCCTGATAAAACCGAAAATGTGTTGCCAAGAGGAACCCCTCCTGGCTCTAACTGTAAGGAGGAAACGACGCTTTACTGGTTTTCCTCTTTTTCTTTTTCTTCCTCCTTGTCCTCTCCCACCCCTTCTCATCCGAATCCTCCACAACAGAGGGTGAGACATGGGACATGGACACCCCTCCCTCAACCCCATCGACCCCACCACCATCCAGCACCCCTGCACCCTCTTGGCCGCGTTTGCCGTGTCGAGAGACAGGGACTGGAGGTGGAGTAGGCCGAGGGGGAAGATCCACTATACCCGCCCCCCCAGCAGCTTCCGCTAGTCTGGAGGATCTACGCACAGTAGATGTAGGAACAACAACAGGAGGGACAGACTCAGGGACCACATCACTAGGGGAAACAGAATCTGACACAACAGACACAGGAGGAACAGACTCAGGGACCACATCACCAGGGGAAACAAAATCTGACACAACAGACACAGGAAGGACAGACTCAGGGACCACCTCACTAGGGGAAACAGAATCTGACACAACAGACACAGGAGGGGCAGCAACAATTTCCTCTCTAACTTCAGCTGCTTCATCTTCTTTATCAAGCCTCTGCAGCTCAGTCTCCAATCCTGGCAAGTTATGCAGTGCCTCTGGGCACTGGCTATATGGATGACCCAGCTGCTGGCACAAATTGCACCGAATCTGGGTGCATTCTCTGGCCAAATGGCCTAAATCCTGGCACAGTGAGCACTTCTTGTGGGTGCAGGACGATGCAAAGTGGCCTTTATCACCACATTTATTGCACACCTTAGGCTGACCTTGGTAGAAAATGGTCAGCCTATCCCTACCCAGAAAGGCTGAGCAGGGAAGGTGCTGAACTACATCGCCCAGCACCCCCAATTTTAGTGACACTGTCCAGGCCCCTGTCCATATCCCATGCTCATCAAGGACCTTCCGCAGTGGAGTGAGGACCTCGCCATATCGGCGTAGCCATACTAATAAATCAGCCTCTGGTATGGATTCGTTACGCACCAAAATGGTCACTGATTTTATCAGAGGCTGCCTTGAAATCACCTTTGGCACCAAACCACTCCACTGCTGAAGGCCCTTGCACCTCCTAAATCTCTCCCAGAAGAGATCCAAACTTTCAGGTTTTACAAACGACAAATCAAATTCATAACTCCCCACCGGGCAAATTAAAGCAAAAATATCACAGGCTTTAAACCCCATTTCCAAAATCAACTCAGCCACCCTCCCCCTTACTGGTGGAGTTCCATCCCCCACCCACCTCAACTGGACCACATTCCTCCTCCTATACCCACCAAACCTCCCTGAATTTTGACTAATAACAGAATTCCCACCACCCACCCTGGTGTGACTCCCCAAAGCTGAAGCATAGCTTCCAACATTCCTCCCAGCAGAAAATCCATCAGTTTTTTTAAAATTATCTGACACACACTTAGCAGATAACGATTGCACAGATTCGGGATTGATCTGTGCAATCGAATCTTTCCTCTGCTGAGCAGGAGGAGAAATTTCATTTTTATTTTTCCCAGCATTACTAACCCCTTCACCACCACCCACCACATTCATTGCTTTAACATTAATGTCATTTTTTATACTTGCTGGGATATTTATTATTGCTGTTGTCTTCACAGCAGAATCCATAGTTGCTGCTGCACTGGTAAGAGTTTCAGCGATCATCTTCTCTTCCACTGGGACAGAGTTTTCAGTTGTAGAAACAGAATCCTGTTTTAACACAGCAGCAGGTAAAGCATTGCAGGATACTTCCATTGCTACTTCCATTCCACTCGCAGCACCATGTTGATCCACTCCCCCACTAGCAATCAGCCCTGGAACACTGGGAAACTCAGCTGAAGCAAACTCTATGGAGTTTGCAGCCATTTTGCTTGCAGAGGGACTACTGGTCTCAGCAGGAGCAGAAAAATCCATGCCTGGGGTGTTAGATGCAGGTCCATCCACATTTTTCTCACAATCTGGTGATTCGGTCAGGGATTTACCCTGCATGTCTGCACCGGATTTATCCTCAGCAGTAACTCCAATATGCAGTTCCTTCTCACCTGGGACACCATCCACTACAGCAGGTGGGGCAGACATGCTGGAAGGCAGCATGGT